>NC_044502.1:13595021-13597521 GCF_902362185.1 Chanos chanos
AATGGTGTTCAGTCAGACAGGAGGAGAAGTAGAAATAGTTTATTAAGTCAAAGCATCTCTGATTTGAAATCTTTGTTTCAGTAAGAATCTGCAGTCAGCGATTGAATCTCGGGCATGAAATCGGTGCAGATGGGTCGATTTTTGGCTCATTTTTGGAGCAGTTGTGGGTGTAGATGTGTATGGTATACATTGTTACCTTATTTTATACATCATAAGATGAGACGCTGTATATTAGAAGAGTGTAGAGCTGTTTGAGGATGGGTCAACATCTGTGGTGAGGAAAGCGTAAAGATGACCAGATGTCCATCATGCGTCCAGGCCGTCTGTCCCACGGCAAGGTCACGTCAGTCCGGCTCACAGTGCCACAAACTCGCGTCATTTTACCAGAGACGCGCGTGTAGTCAGGTTAAGCTGTGGAAACGGCCCAGGAAATCTTCACTGGTTTCGAAGGGCGGGTGTCACCTGATGAGTTTTTCCTTCTGACTCAGCTTAGAAACAGCGCGAGAGAGAGAGACAGAGGGAGACTAATTCGCGATAGCAAATGAATATAGTCGAGCCAGTGAAGAGTAACTAAATTATTGATATGTGAAGCGTTCTTCATGACAGTATTAACAGAATTATCCTTCCAAAAATTCAGTATTAATTCAGTAAAACATATAATTAAATATTATATTATATTATATTACACTGTGTTCTCAGGTAGTCGTAGTGAAGTAGTCATCTTGTTTGTGGTCAGTAATAAAGTGCAGTTATAGCTGTGTGTGTGTGTTTTAAACAGTACTCGTGTAGTGATGGAGGGAGCGTGTGTGACAGTAAGGGACATTCATATGCTGAGAGTGGGGCGCGACTAGTGAAGGCGCTGTGATTTTGATTGCTGTCAGACAGGCAAGGCTGTGAGAGAGGTGTGTGTGTGTGTGTGTGTGTGTGTGCGTGTGAGAGGGCGAGAGTGAGGGAGATTAGTCAAGAGGCTAACGTTTCGCCCTGCGCCTGTCTCCGTTTTTTGAGGCGGCGGTAATGACTCTTGCTGATTGACAGCAAAGCACTGCGCTCTCGCTCTCTCTCTCTCTCTTTCTCTCTCACTCTCACACACACACACACACACACACACACTCACAGTTGCACGCACACGCTTGTCTTAGCAGCATCGCCCAGACAACGCATGCCTCTGAGTAATGAGCCGTGAGATACCACAACTGTGCAAATAGCTGATTGTGTGTGTGTGTGTGTGTGTGTGTGCGTGCGCGCACATACTCACGCCTGTCGGGGTTTCGGCTGCTGGGTCTTATGCTGCCTTTTTTCTTTTTTCCTTTTCTTGTTTTCCGCAATGTGTACCAGAGATGGATTGAACTCATTCGCTGCTGCATTTATGTGCGCTCTCTCTCTCTCTCTCTCTCTCTCTCTCTCTCTCTGTCTCTTGATGTCTTTCTCTCAGTCTTTTCCTTTTCTTTCCCCCTTCCTGTTGCATTTTAAGTGGAAGACAGGATAGTTGGTCAGTGGTGAAGGTGTGTGTGTGCGCACGTGTGTGTATCTGTCTGTCTCTCTCAGCAGTGAATCAAATCTCTGCCCAGTTACACACTAATGGGAGACTAATATCCCCCAGATGTCCCTGTCAAAATACGTCTCTCGCTCCAAACACACTTTCTCTCTCTCTCTCTCTCTCTCTCTCTCTCTCCTCATTTTCTTTCTCTTTCGCCGGTAACGGGAAATTTCCTTCCTAACTCCTTCCCATTGATTAACACACACACACACACACACAGAGTGTGAAAGAGAGCAATTGCTGTTGTCTGTGATGGGGTGTGAGAGACGAACCACATGTGTCAGTGATGCGTAACTCCTTTCAGTAAAGCCTCAGGCACTGAGAGTGTGTGTGTGTGTGTGTGTGTTTTAGCAAGTGAGAGACTAAATGAAGGAGAGAGAGAGTGAGAGATTTCAATAAAAAGTCACACGCATTCACCTAATTGTCCTCTTGTTTTGTTTGATTTTAAAAGTGTCAAGGTTTTTTTCCGAGTCTGCTAATTGAATGAGTCGCTTCAGCCGAACTAGGCATGCGCGCGCGCGCGTGCATGTGTGTATATGTGTGTGTGTGTGTGTGTATATGTGTGTGTGTGTGTGTGTGTGTGTGTCTGTATATATGTGTGTGTGTGTGTGTGTAAGGCTGCAGGAGACGCTGCGTTTAAGTGCTCTCTCAGGGGCTTGCTAGCGTAGGGCATTAATTAGCCCTGTTGGAGAAGAGAGATGCTTCACACAGGCTTGTGTTCTGCACCCATGGGAACGTTTCTCTTCTTTATTGAAGAGCAGGAAGACGCGCGCACACACGCATGTGTCCGTGTGTGTGTGTGTGTGTGTGTGCG
Organism: Chanos chanos; assembly: GCF_902362185.1. NCBI lineage: Eukaryota > Metazoa > Chordata > Actinopteri > Gonorynchiformes > Chanidae > Chanos > Chanos chanos. The sequence goes on from NC_044502.1 coordinate 13,597,373, forward strand.
TGTGTTTAATGTATTTGTAGTATTGGGGAGTGCATGTCTGTGGTTTAGCTCACCCTTGCTTTCCCATCGCTTGCTCTCTCCCTGGCACACGCTTGTTTGCTCTCCGTTTTGTGCTCTCTCTTTCTCTCTCTCTCTTTCTCTCTCTCTCT
>NC_044502.1:13607521-13612521 GCF_902362185.1 Chanos chanos
CACACACAGATGTACACACTAAACAAGTCTGTGGCCTTCAGGGTGTTACTGTCTGTCAGTTTTAAGGCAGTAGTCCTCAGAATATTCATAGCCCTCATATGCTCACTCACTCGCTCTCTCTCGCTCACTTGCTCTCTCACACTTCAAATGTCGGCCGGTATTGGGGAGTTGTCAGGGAAAATGCCTGCTTGTCTGTAATCATGCACTTCTCCCTCTTTGCACGGCTCTCTCTTTCTCCCTCTCCCTCCCTTTTGCTTTATCAGCTCTACTCCTACTCACAGAGTGAACGTTCGCATCTCTCCTTCTCTCTCAATTAAAAGCCCCTCTTAGAGCTCCTCAGCCGTTTCAATGTGTGTGTGTGTGTGTGTGTTTGCGCTGTCCGTCCCTTTTTTTCTCTTTCCCCGCTCTCGGTACACTTCATGCTTTCCAAATCCTGGTGACGTCCGCCAAGGCTGGAAGCCTGTTGTTTTTTCCTGAATTGAGAGTAAAATTAGAACGCCCGTCAGTGCCTGACCGGCAGTGAGCAGCTCTTGTTAGTAACGAGTTGAATAACGATGTCTCACAGAGTCGTCCAATTAGCGAACACAATTCAAATTGAACCTAAAACCAGTCTCTAAGTAAACGAGTTTCTGCGGTCTCGCTTCAGACCCACTCTCATATTCACTGCTACTGAGCAGGTTCTTGGTTTTAATTTGTTAAAACATCGACAAATTATGCGAAATGAAAAAAAATGTTTTAGATTGTACCCGTGTTCTTGTCTTTTTGTTTAACTTTTGGTTTTACGTGGTCTGTTCGTATTTAAGGGCGAAGCTTTGTGATTTGTTAAATTGTTTGTTGAGAGCGATGTTTTGAAATGCGAGTCTCAAAATTCAAATCTCGAATTCGGCGGAAATGCTTTTTTATATTTTCCCTGCCCTGCCAAACTAACCGGCAAAATGTCCGGTGCGGTGCATTGATTGCAGTTGTGCGCTCGAAGGCATTTTAGTATGGAAGATTAAAAGCGGGCGGGCAGGCGGGTGCCTGAGGAGGGGAAGGCATCTCTCCCGTTTTACTGCGGAGAAATCAACGGCTTGCTGCCTTCTACTGCCTCCAGTTACACGCCGCTCGCTCCTCCGAGCCATTAAATACGGCTTTATTGTCTGTTTAATGCAACGCTTTAGCTCCGCTGTTTAGAGACATGCCTCGCGTGTTCCGGTAGAGAAATCCCTGAGGCGAGGTAGTGGGCTCCACGCACTCTCCCGCAGCCGAGAGAGAGGGAGAGAGAGACAGACTGTTTGCGATAACAGAATTGCAGACTTCGTCAGAGATAGGAACGAAAATAATAATTTAAAAAAAAAAAAAACAGGGAGGGGCAGCGCATTGCCTTCACTGGTGGTAAATGACCGAGAAGCTGTGCAGTTGTAGACCCGTATGCGCCGGGTGTTTGCAGTCCGCGTCGGCGCACGGCTGACGGCAAGTTAATGTAAGCGGCAAAGCTTTATCTTTCAGGGCTCGTTAACAGCCTGGCGCCCTTGCTCGCTTCGGTTGTGCGAGCTCTGCCGCAGCATGCCGTCTCCTAGAAACCGCGACTGGAGAAAAAATAACGGCAACGGCACGGCTATGCAGGCCGGCCGTACCCTGCCGTACCGCTGCGTGCTGTCTCCAACGGGTGAATGCTCTCTCTGAGCGTGAGCCAGGGTTTAAACGCGAAAAGGCATCGATGCCGGCGGCAGCTTAACGCCACCTGAATTCTTAATGTTTGTTGTCAACTGTTGGCTGAGCATCCACAAGCCCTCCCTCTGTTCTGCTTCCACCTGCGGGTTGGTTAGTTTGTTTTCGTGTGTAGAAATACGAGACGAACTGCTCTGACTCAACGCGTCCGTGAGCTCATTCCGCGAGCGGATAGTTTCTTACAATGTCTGAAGATGACATGTGTTGTTGATTTTGGCCTCTGCAGGTTGTCTTTTCCCGGGAAATCTAGAGGTGAAAGCTCTTCTCCAGCTGTCCCCGGGTAACCAGTGTGTTCAGTAGAGATCTTGTTGGAATTAGACTTTTCTCTGATTACCAAATGTTATCCTATACAGATTAACGATGTAAAATCTACCCTGCGGTATTTTTTTTGTCAGAAGGCTTTTTTTTTGCCTTTTTTTGTAAATGCTTACTGGATAACATGGTGTAGATTCGGCGAAGGGAGAAAGTTAGCGACAAGTCCTCGTTCTCGCGCTCGCTCGCTCTCTCTCTCTCCCTCTCTCAATTTCTATTTACACAGATTCCAAGAAATAATAATAAAAAAAAAGAGTTTGTCCAGTTATAGGGACCAGATTGACCAAGCAATTTACAGCCCAGAGAGTTGAGGGAAAATAATGGAAATTATGAGAGCGTTGGATAGCTGAGGTCCAAATTTGCATAGAAATTGGGAATCTACGTAGAGGGCCTCTCCCCCCCCCCCCCCCCCCCGACTTCTGCTAATGGCTGTCCTTCTGCGTCTCTCCCTGCCCATGGTAAAGACAGCTTCACTGATCCAAGACCAGGCTGCTAGCTTCATGTCTAACCACATGATTTAGCGAGACACTGTCAAACTTGTAACTCGTTGAAGTCTAAACTCCTGTAATGCTATGGAAATGAGACAGAGACAGTTATAACATCGCGTGTCATAAGAAATCTTTAGCGTTGACGGGCCGGGATGGTCAATAGTTTTAAGCCAGAGAACACCTGGACTTTCAGTTCTGTCTCTCTCTCTCTCTCGTCATGCTTTACTGGGGTTCATACCAATTCCAGTTATAGTAACCGCTATCATTCTCTCTCTCTCTTTCTCTTCCTCGCTCTCTAATTCGCTCTTTGCAGGAAGTGGTGCTCTACTGCCTGGAAAACAAGGTGTGTGACGTGAATCACCGTGACAATGCGGGTTACTGCGCGCTGCACGAGGCCTGCGCGCGCGGTTGGCTCTCTATAGTACAGCACCTCGTCGAGCACGGAGCCGACATTAACTGCAGCGCCCAAGACGGAACGAGGTAGGCTCCGCTCCGCACACAAACGCACACGCACACGCTGGCTCCCAGGGAAAGATCAGAGTGCGTCTCCCTGACTTGACAAGCCTTTGTCGTGAGGTTTCTTTTGTCTAGTTTGTAGTCTGTGTGTTGCCACATCGCCTGTAATTACATGTTTGGTAATTATGGGTTCGCAATACCACGAGGCTCTCAGAAACGCCGGCAAAGCTAATTAGAGGGTGAAATATAGACTAAAAAAATGGAGTCGCCGTCTTTGCCATACGCGTTTGAATGCAGTCAGGTTTCTCACATACACGTTCTAAACATTCAATATTTCTGCTTTTAAAACAGTGGAAATAAGTTTTGGGTTGTTTTTCAATGTGATAAACGAAGATCGACTTGTATTAAAAAAAAATTACATCTTGTGAAAATTTGGCTGTTCTCTCTCCTTTCTATCCTATACATATGTTTATAGTTTTCCCCCTCCTTCTTCGTTTACATTTCTTAAGTGTTTGGGGTTTATCGTCACTCAGCTGTCTGTGAGGGTTTGGTGTTTTATTTATATATATATATATATATATATATATATATATATGTGTGTGTGTTTGTGTGGGATTATTCAAGTGACTCACAACCTCCTGCTAGTTTTTGAAGTTTTGAAGTGGTGTCTCTAAGCACTGTGTGTGTGTGTGTGTGTCCTCACACAGACCTCTTCACGACGCTGTGGAGAACGACCATTTGGACGTGGTCCGGTTACTCCTCTCATACGGTGCCGACCCGACTTTGGCCACTTACTCTGGCCGCAGCCTTCTCAAAATGACCCACAGTGACCTGATGGAGGGATTCCTGACTGGTAAGCCTCTGCTCTTCTTTCTGCTGCCCCCCCCCCCTTCCCGGTCGACTTTTTTAGTTTTGTCTTGTTTTGTTTTTGGGGGGGGGGGGGTTTCCCCTCCACTACTCCATCCTCCCTTCCTAGAATGCCTCAGCCCGCGCAGTGGGAAGGAGCGGCTTGCCTGCACTGCTTGGCTGTCCGGTTACTAAGCAACAGCTGTAGTCGAGAGGGGGGCCTTTAGCGCTGGCAAATCAGCCTCCACAGACAGAAGATTTAGTGGTTTTGTTTTGGTTTTTTTGTTTTGGTTTGGTTTTTTTTTTTTTTTGGGAAGAGGGTGTTATACTCTTTTTTTTTTTTCCTCCCTCCCTCTCTTGTTATTCAGAAAACCCCGTCTGGTTTATTTTTCAAACAGGATGATGGTTGGCAAGTGTTAATCTGGTGATAATCTGATCTCTCAAGGTTGATGTCAATTGTCCATCATGGGTTTTTTTTGTTTTGTTGTTGTTTTTTAAATTTATTTGTGTGTGTGAGAGCACGCCTGCTCCCAGTTCTGTTAGTTTTGTGAAGGTTCCTGTTGTCCAGCTCACCTCTTTTACTCTTTGGCTCTCAAGCTCTGTCTCACGCGCACGCACACACACACACACACACACACACACACACACACACACACGTGTGCACTCATGAACTCACTGTAGCAAAGCACCTGAGTCTAGGATTTTGGTTTCTGTACTCATCGGGGTGTGTTTTTGTATGTGTGCGTGTGTGTGTGTGTGTGTGTGCTCATATGTATCTAAATGTTGAAAAAGCGGATTAACTGGGATTGGTAAATCTTTATTTGCCTTTCAAAGCAATGGCCTGCAGAGTGGCCCCAGTCCACACTAATCCTCAGCCAGTGTTTGAGATTTCAGGCCAACTATTTTCCATAAGCTCACCCTATAGGATCAAAGAGCCCCCAACTCTCTGCTCCCTTCACTTTACTGAGAACAGAGCGGAGACCTGCTCTCTTGTTTGTGTTAAATACCAACGCAGACCGTCTAACTTAATGATGTGTGCGTGTGTATGTGTGTGCTGACCCTTGGTACTTATGCAGGGTAGCAGGGTGAGAGACAAAGCATGAGAGTTCAGGTAGAACCCCCCCCCCCCCAAAAAACTCTCTTACACACACACACACACACACACGCAGCCACCCTTTTTTCTTTCCG
>NC_044502.1:13617521-13630021 GCF_902362185.1 Chanos chanos
CACCGCCGGGAAAGAGAAGGAGAGAGAGAGAGAGAGAGAGAGAGAATTCGCACTACTGCTCGCTAGCGAGCGCAACGCAGCTAAACAGACAGAGCTAATTGCCTCCCACACTGTCTTCCTCACAGGCTTAGCATGCTCTGTTTTCCTCCCCCCTCTCCCTCCCCCTTCTCTGTCTCTCTCTCTTTCTCTCTCTCTCTCTCTCTCGCTCGCTCGCTCGCTCTCTCTCGCGGGCTCAGCTGCTGCGCTCATTGTTGTGTATAATCTTCAGTCTGCACTCAGCTCTGTGCGGCCCTTCCCCTCCCCCTCCTGCTATCTACCGTTTGTGTTCTCTCTCTCTTTTCCTCTCTCTCTCTCTCTCTCTCTCTCTCTCTCTCTCTCTGCTGCCTGATGCAGTATTAATGGCTCTTGTGCAGTGGGGCCTCTCTGCTCTACCACACACTCTCTCCGCTCTCTCCTTACATTTCCTCGCTCTTCTCCCTCTCCCCTCCATTCAGCCTTCCGCTGCTCCACCAGACACACACACGCGCGCACACACACACCGCCTCAAGTGCCATCGATTGAACAGCGCCTGTTACCGCCTTCCCCCGGGCGTGTTCGTGTGCCTGTGTGTGTGTGTGTGTACACGCTTGGCCTTTATCTATGGCAGCTTTTGTGTGTCTGTTTTGTTGCTCTGTCTGAGCGTGGGTGTTTGTGCTTGCATATTTGTCTTTATCTTTGTGAGCATGTAGGCGTGTGTGTGTGTGTGTGTGTGTGTGTGTGTGTACATCTGTCAGCCCTCGCTTATTCAAATGGAAGCGACCAATAAAACATCAGTCGGAACTCAGAGTTTATCCCTCTGTTCTTGATGAAGGCAAAGTAAGAGGAATGAAAAGACATGCTGTGAATATGAAATGTGAAAAAAAAAAAAGGCACTAACTCCTAACGTCTGTACTAACTCCTCTGTTTCTTTCTTCTCCTGCTCCTCAAGGCCCAGAAACTGGCTGCTCCTCTCGGACGTTCTGAAACGCCTCAAGATGTCCGCCCGTGCGTTCCGCACCACGTTCACGCACATCGAGGTGGCGACCATCGCCGAGGCCGAATTCTACAAACAGGCATCTCTGAGTCAGCTCTTCTCCTCCCCAGACGAGCTCGAGGGCTTTCTGCCAGACAGCAAGGAACTGCTGGACCTGGTGGAGATCAGCGGCGAACTGGTGGCTCTCCTGGGCTCCTCCTTGGAGTGTCTGGATGACCGGTGGGAACCTGTCCCCAAAGCCCGGTCCTGACCCAAAAGCTGAGGGGGGGAAAAACAAAAAACGAAAAAACAGGTCGCTTGTATATAGTGTATATATTCCACACAGAGAGAGAAGGAGGAGAGAAAGTGCACCTTGGATTTGGACTACCTTTTCCATTTAAAGAGGAAAAACAGCCACTGGTCAGTGTCGCAAAAAGGAACTCTGTAATTTATCTGCTATGTTTTTATAAATATGAATATATACAGTTATTGTTTCCACTTTATTTGTGATTATTATATATAAATATAAATAAAAAAATATATATATGCGCTGCCTTTTTTCTGTTTTGTCTTGTTTGATTGGGCTTTCTTTTTTTTTTTTTATGCTAATTGTAACAAGCATAGGGGATAATAATGTGCATTGATGTGTTAGCAGGATGGTTTAAAATGTGAAGTCCTTGGTGTAAGGCTCACTCACATGTAGGACTGTACAGTGGCAGTTTCCTGATAGTTGTGATTTTTGCGCAGTGCATTTCATGAATGGCTCAAAGACTTGCCTGCCTCAAACAGGTATATTCAGTGTTTTAGGGTGTAATGTTTTCTGTTTTTGGTTTTTTTTTTTGTCTTTTGTTTTGGTTTTGTTTGGATTTTTTTTTTTTCCCCATTTCTTCCTTTTTCTCTCTTTCCTCTCTCACTCCCTCATATTAAATTCTAACCCACAAAAAGCAGTCTTTGTACTTGTGTGCAAGTTTTGCTTTTACTCTGTTCACTTATTTATGATTAGAAATTAAGATATTTTAATGTGGTTTTTTTTCCTTTGTAAAAAATTTAAGTAATTGTAAGATACTAATATGATGCTTTGGTAGATGAGAACATGCTTGACCTTGTAAATAATGGGTTGACTATTTCAGTTATGTTCCTGACTGGTGTGTTTATTGTTTTTGGAGACGTGTTAAACTTTGTAATTAAATACGCTATCATTTGTATTTATATTTTACAAAAAAAAAAGTTCCTTTAAATAAATGACAATAAAAGAGAATCTCTGGTTTACTTACTGAGCAGACTATACCTGGAAATGCTGAAGCTACAGCATCTTTGAAAACATTTGGGTTTGACTAAAAATGCTTTGGTCTCAAGTTAGCCAATTTTGTCAAATTAAAGCTCGATTAAGGACCGTCAGCTTGAAATAGAGTGGTCTAACTGGTCTTAATTGGTAGAGGGGAAAAATCTAAGTCGTTATGCTAGTGAGTGAAATGTTGAGAGTGTGTTCAGTGATTCTGATAGGTGACAAATTATATCTTTCCAAGAATACTACTTAAACTGAAATTGGACCTCGGCTTACTGAGTTTCACCTTGAACTACTTTACCTGGATCAGGACTGCAGGCTTCCTCTGACCAAAACAGGAAATTAGTGGGGAATCGCAGGAAATGAACAGATTCGTGTAGAGGTTTTTTTTTTTTCCAGAAATTTCCATTAAGTTATTGCTGTGGCGGAACGATGTTGAGAATGAGACCACAAGACTTAAAAAGACATACTGAAGGTAGGCCTACTTCTTAATTAGCACAAGTTCGATACTTCGAGGGGAACAAGGTTTACTGACATTTATTTTTTTATTCAGTTTACCTGAGAAGCATAGACCTAGCTTCGCGCTTGAATGCCGAAGTGTGAGTAAGTACAACTATCGCGAACAGTCCTCATTTAGTTGCCTAATGAGTGAAATAGTTCTTGGTTAGATAGCTGCAAGGAACGCCACAGTTCGTGAGATTGAGTTTCCCACACACCCAACGTCTATTAACCGTAACCAAAGGTCATGTGATCACAAATTCCTGCGAGTCGAAATAGCAGGGGGGGATGTTTGTTCAAGCCCACGTGCCTGCATGCGCACCTCGATTTCTTTGTGTGTGTGTGCGTGTGTGTCTGTCTGTCTGTCTGTGTGCTCAGGTGCACATCAAAATCGAAACGCGTCAATAAGCAGACCGAAAATCAGCATAGTCTGTTCTTGACATAATTTTGGTAGCCATAAATCGGGGGTTTCGAATTAGCAGACCGCCGTCTCTGATTGACGTAATTTAACCGTCATAACAGCTAAACAAATAAGAAACTTCAATGACGATGATTTGACCCACTCGTCAGTGGAACTCTTTCAAAACAAGGAAACTATTCCGTACTAATAAAAATGCTTAATGTTAAGATTTATTATCATTATCATTGTCATTTTAATATCGCAGAGCAGTTTTATTAAATATATTCCTTCTACAGTTCTACAACAGTGTGCCCAAGTGTTTGCAACTCAGCTGCTAGTGGAATTGATACAAGAGTTTTAGGGAGGAATTAATTAAAAAAACAATTAAATTACATTAGGCCCGGTAATTAGCCACCCACCCAACCCCACTCCCCCCACCTGCCATCAGATTGTGTGTTACCATGGTTAATCCCCACTCTATCTATTAACACTGACATTGCAAAGGCGCTGGGCTGCTGTGTTGCTTTAGGATCTGAGAGAGAAAGAGAATGAGAGAGAGAGAGAGAGAGAGAGAGAGAGAGTTGCATCGTGTCTGTAGCAGCTGCTCTCTCCGCAGGGCTGGGACACATCTGTCCGCATTGCCCGGGAAACAGAGTGAGGGAGGGGTTTAAATGTAGGGGCAGACTTCGAACCTATTTATTGCAGCTGTCGGACGACAGAAAGGAGGGGGGGGGGCTGAGTACACATGTGTACACGGGGACCTGTGTGCTTATTGGTGTGTGTGCATGTGTATGTGTATGTTTCTGGCTGTTATTGGTGTGTGTGCATGTGTATGTGTATGTTTCTGGCTGTTATTGGTGTGTGTGCATGTGTATGTGTATGTTGTTGGCTGTTTTGTGTGTGTGCATGTGTATGTGTATGTTGTTGGCTGTTTTGTGTGTGTGTGTGTGTGTGTGTGTGTAGGAGTATTAGGGCAGCGTTTGGGCCAGCCTGTGAGAGTGCTTTGCGTTGTGGACACACACACACACACATACGCGTACAAGGGGCGGGAGGGAAAGAGAAAAAGGCTCTCGGGTGGATTAAATAACCTCTAAACTAATTAATTCAGAGGAGGCCTTTCAGAGCGCTACACGGCTCGGCTGCACTGCTGCGCTGGAGGTAGGTGTTTGCAAGCAATCTCAGCCCAGAGCGGGGGAGCTGCGCCTGAAAGGATCGCATTATTCTGCACTGCAAAGGAAATCAGAGAGCTGGAGGTCTCGCGGGGGCAACAGCACAGCGTTATAATAGCACACACTGCACGCACAGCAAGGATATTGCTGTTTTAAGTGTGTGTATGTGCGTGCACGTGTGTGTGAGTGTGTGTGTATGTGTGTGTTTGTTTTAAGTGGGGGGCGGAGGTGGGGGCAGGGGGGCTGGCAAGGTGTGTGAAATGTGGTGTACCTTGGAGGAGATCTGAAAAGGGAGGGGTGAGAGATGGGCAAAGGAGTGATGTTCCTCTCTCTCTCGCTCTCTCTCTCTCTCTCCTTTTCTCCTTCCATGAGTGCATCCAGATGTTTTCACTCTTGCCTCACACGAGGTTCCAAATCCCCAAAGGCTTCACCTGTCATACAACCAGTCTTGACAAACCAAACCCAGGATGGCAGATGAGCAGTACATCAAAAGTAAACACAAACACACCAAGTCTCTGTCAACTGTCTGCCTTCGCACTATTCCAGATTTTTTTTAAAAGGTTTTCGTACGATGAGAACGTAATTCTCCTCGCGTGTTTATGTCATTATGGTCTCGGGGGAGGGGGGGGGGGGTTAAACGCGGGTGTGGAGGGACAGCAGGAACACACGCGCACACGCACACGCACACGCACACACACACACACACACACACACACACACATGCATCACACATACGTGGCTCGTGTTTGAGTTGCACTCTCTGGTAGGTAACAGTGATCCTACCATCTGTTCTTGCAATCAGAGTCTGGCAGTTCTGGCTTTATGGCTTGCGTGGTGGCGAGCTGGAACAGTGACTTTGGCACCGGCTCAAGCAGGCGGAGCCCGATAAAGAGGGGGAGAGAGAGAGGGAGAGAGAGAGGGAGATGGAGAGGGAGAGGGAGAGAGGAAGGGGGGATGAGACGCTACCGCCAGCTCAGATTGCAGGAAGCTCTTTGCACGCAGCGGAGCCTTAGGCAGCCGATATCAATCAGGACCATCCACCGTTACGAATCGCCTAGAACGATTTACACAGAAACACAGAGGACTAAAGTCCTTACACCACCGCACACACACACACACACACACACACACACACACACACACACACACACACACAAATACACAACACACAAACACATATACACACACACACACACACCAGATTGAATAAATACCCCCTAAATATTGTGACTAAGACCACGTTGATGCTCTGAAGGCATTATTTGGAGTAGAAACAGTACTGTAAGTTTTTTATTGCCCTCGGAGGAAATATTTTTAGACACGCATAGTCACATATGGAAAACATGTATTAATGTCAAATTACTTTTAATGAACGTGGAATGAATATCAATGTATTGTAGAGGACATGTTATGAATATTCTCTCTCCGTGTCTGGGATTCTTCGTCCACACAGTCCGTTGTACGGGTTCGTCTTCCTACTCTTCCAGTAGCTTTTGTGTTTCTCTCTCTCTCTCTTTCGCTCTCTCTCTCTCTGTGCGTGTGTGTGTGTGTGTGTGTGTGTCTGTGCCTGGGGCGGCAGCTCCAAAACAGCGTCTATAAACACTTTCATGCCGCTCGCTCTGAAAAGCCGCTGGCACTGTCTACGCGCCTCTCATGTGATTACGAGCGGCAGCCTGGGGAACGTGAGAGAGAGAGAGAGAGAGAGAGAGAGAGAGAGGGCGAGAGAGGAGAGCGATACTGCGAGCGCTACCGAATACACAAACGTTCTTTCCACCTCCATACAACTGTGGCAGACTTTCAGGAGAATAAACTGAAAGCTTTAGAGAACTGTTGCACTGTTACGATCAGGCACAGAGGGGTGTTTTAATGACTTTTTTCATTAGCTCGGCTAACAGACCAGGCTCCATATGCATCTCAGCGTATGTATCTACGTCTCTCCCTCTGTTTCTGTCTGAGATCAGCTCCCCTTGACACATATGAATGTATTTACTATGATTATGAAAGGCAATAACTGATCTGAAATCAGTGTTCTTACACTCTGAAATCTGATACATATAACCCCATGTCAAATGCTGGAATCTGACTAAATTCCGGCTGGAATCTGGACCAAACCAGACCAAACCGAACCAATGAACTTCTTAAAATAGCAGTTGACCAAGTACCACTGAACTCTATGTTAAAAAATTTATAAGTATGTGTGAGCTATTCCGGTTCCTATGTTTGATATTATGCCACTTCAAGGCCAATATTGCCAAACCTCAAACCACCTAAATTTTCCCTCCGAGACAGCACGAATTTTCCGCCATAATAAACAGAGGCACCGCCGATTATTGTGTCCTCACCCAAAGTTCCAACACTGACATACTGACAGTGGCTAAATTAGCGGGGATATGCTCTCGTTTTACTAGACGCCGAACCAGCATGTGGCACAAGATCTACTGCCATCTGGAACTTTTCAGTAGAGATGTGGCGTCATTCTATGACGAAAGAGTTGTTCTAGCCTATAGGACTACTAGTATACCTGCTCTTGATTTGTTGACAGAAGTGGAAAGCGTCACCTCAACTGTCGTTACACAATTTCCCGCAAACGCTCGAATGAGATTCGGAACCCGCAGACCGAGAAAGCCACGGCACATGGAAAACATCGCTGGCACGCCCGTCACACTGCTGGTTCATCCCACATGCTCTGTAGCGCTGGGAAAATGTCATCCTTGAAGAGTCTCTTCCCTAGCCCGTGCGCGCGAGAGAAATGCTGCTACGTTGGATGAAGGTGATTACTCAGAATCATTACGTATTGATCAGCATTGACTTTGCCTTCGAGTGCACCCAAACCGTAGACAGAAAACATTTCCCTGCTCACAGGACTGCTGAGAACCTCACTGTCAGAAACAAGCACTGCGACCCAGATATGCAATATATGTGAACTTAACAATTTGTCGAGATCGTGCTGAAGGATGATTTGGTTTATCTACATCTCTCCTCTGTTTGATACTCCAACGCATGCGCTCTTAGCACCCATGCCCAGGCGTGATAAGTTGTTTGTACACAGTGGTTTCATCGTGAAGTTGCACTCTGTAGAATTTTTGACGTACAGACAGACTTCTTGATATTAGGTGCCGTCACAACAGGTCTCTGTGATTTAACACCTTATTCCATGAACGTGTTGAGTTGTCAACAACACCTGAAACTCCTTTCAAACATGTCCAAACAGTCACCGTCCTTATAATACTCACAGAAATTTTGTATTCTTGTCATATATTTCCATAAATTAAGGTAAACAGGTCTCCTTGGCATTTTTGGACCAACCCTGGACATTCTGGGATGGCAAATACCTAATTAACTCAAAAGTTGTTTGGGTTTACGGGTATTCTGGTGTAATATATGTCTCTAGTTTGCTCAAGTGTTTCCAATGTTTGACCTCAATCTGTGCTTTAAGGGGACTCCGCGATGGACAAGCCATACCGTATGCCTCAGAATTTAACAAGCCTACATTGCGACGGGTCATCTTGAAGTAGCCTAATCTGGTTTGTGCCATAGATTACTGCACCCGTTTTAGCAGTCGCTTAACGATCTTAACTCTTGTACACTTAATTCGAAAACCTTTGATTTAAACTTGTCCCTCTATCAAAGTTCGGAAAATTTCAATTCTTTAAGCACAGAAGTGTCCCTCGATCCATCGCTGATGGAAAAACAGACGGTTATTTTCTAGACGTCGGAGAGGAAACCAGAGGAACTGTGCATAACTGATCCCGTGTTACGGGCTCCGGGCAGCTGCTAACGAGATTGCCGTCGATTCGCTAACTCAGTTATTCCGCCTCTGTTGCTCCCCTCCCCCATGTTTTCCAATCTCTCTCTCTCTCTCTCTCTCTCTCTCTCTCTCTCTCGCTCTCTCCCTCTCTCTCTCTCTCTCTGGGCAGGAAGCGGTGCGGAGCGCTGTGCTCTCCAGGGGCTATTTTTCTTCCTCTTGCCTGAGCGGCGCAGCCTGACCGCGGGCTCCACACGCACACCACATTCATCACTCTAGCCAGCCGGCTAACGGATGGACGGACGAACGAACGGGCATTTCTTCGGCACCAGAATCGAAACTGGCTCGTCTCTCGTAATGATCGCAAGGCAATAGTTAGACTACAGGTCTATTTTAGGTCTTATTTCTTTGTGATTTGGGTAATTTCGCATAGTCTATAATCCAAACTGACAGGGAAATAAATTTAGGTTATTTAAAAGCATTTTTGTCTGTGTATCCAGTGCATCTTTTTTATTTCTGAGACCCTTCCCATAGCGTAACTCGTTGCTCATTTACTAAATGCAAAAAAGTATGAAATCAGACATTTAATTACTAAACAAGGGAGTTTTGCTGAAAATGTACGCCCTAGCTAAATGTATCCTGATTACAGTTTTCACAGCAAAAGACTAAAAACTGTATGTAACGACAGTTACCAAATAGGCGACTTTGTTTGGCAGTTGCGAAATCCCTAACACCCTTTACATCAACACCACTCCTCCCCTCTTCCAGTCTCACATGCACACACACACATACGCACACACAGCCTGTTTGGATTAGGAGCTACTTCAGCGGCCCAAGCAAAGGAAGGGAGAAAAACCCTTGGGCAAAGGGAGGAGGAGAGGGAGGGGAGTGGGCCGTGTGTTTGGCTCTAAATTCGAGCGCTGACATGAGAGAGCGAACGAGCGAGCAAGAGAGAGAGAGAGAGAGGCCGATCCTTGTGGATGTGGAAACTCCCTGTAACGTTGGGGAAGCGTTACGTATTCGCTGTCGTGTCTCTCTCTCGCCGAGTCGGCTCCATTCGCACAAACACACGTCCTGTCTTCTCTCGCTAACGAGCGCTGCTTCGTTGTTAAAGAGCGAGTTTACGAGGCAGCTCGCCCGTCGCACACCGCGCACGCACGTAGAGAGCGCAGATGCCTGCATGATCGCAAACCGAGGCCCCCTAAAACCGTTAGATTTAATGCTTCCTGCCAAGGCAACACGTCTTTCAAACAGAGCCAGCTGTTGGTTTCAATTTATTTTTCCCCTCCTTCCTTTTAACTCGTCGGTTTCTTTTGGCTGCCAAATGTTGTTTTTTAACCTGTGCGTCACAGAGTCGCGACTGTGGCTGCCAACGGCCCCGTCCTCCCGCTCCCACACCGCCCCCCTCTACCGCTCCTATTAATCCGTTTGTCACGGAGGAAGGCGTTGCTCTACGAGCTCTGAAAAATAATTCGGCGGCGGCGGGGGCCGTTTTCGCTGCGCGCCGCTTGCGTGCGTGCGCTTGCTCTCTCTCTCTCTCTCTCTCTCTCTCTCTCTCTCTCTCTCTCTCTCTCTGGCGCGCGCAGACAGGCCAGGGGCTCCGAATGTTAAATTGTATCCAATTACAGCCCGTGCGGCGATACGGGAGGAATAATTCTTTCCGTGTGACAGCGAGATTCGATTATTCTGCCCGCGCGAGGCGCCCCTCGTACGCAGGGTGAAAAACATCCCCTGAGCGTATGAAAATCGCTCGGAAAAAACGGCTAGATCTGAGGATTTATTTTTTCATAAACATGGGTAGTAGGGTTGACATGGTTTGGCCCTGACGGGAGTAATGATGCGACGGCTATGACGGTGTCCTCATATTTACTGGCAGCGCACGATGTGACTGTGGTATTTTGAAGCGAAAGAACCAAACCATCGCGGATTTTTTGAAGGTCATATCGACGTTGGCCACGTGACAATCGCCATCCGAACCCCCAAAAAATAAAACATCGTCATATCGCTTTACTGTCTCGTCTAAAGCTTCGAGAGCACTTTGCTGGAAATTTGCTGCATTCTTTTTTAATTATACAAGGCTTAAACCATGAACCATATAATAATGTTGAAATGAGAATTTGTGCTGACAAGTTTAAAACCCAGTGTATACTGGAAAAAACACAATGGGCCGAACTTGACTTTGACCTTGACCTTATGCGTTCCCTCTTCACATACCTACGACTCCTCTGTGACGTCACATATCTATGACTTACCGCAAAAGACTACGCACGCGTTTACAAAAAAAGAAAGAAAGAATGAAAGAAAGGAAAAATATGTGTTTTTTAAAATTCATTTCTGATAATTCCCCATAACTTTTAACACTGCAATTTCGAGTGTCTTTAATGACATAAACGAGGAACAATACCAGCAATTACAATGCAATAAATGGTATATTATGAGTTGAATATACATTCAGATTGTTAACGGTAAATGGGAAATAGCACTGAAATGTATCTCCTCACAGAAAGCGCTCTTACTACAATACTTACTACATTACTGTAATATGTGTAGGGTGCACTAGGACAGCACCAGCCCGCTTGTGTGTGTGTGTGTGTGTGTGTGTGTGTGTGTGTGTGTGTGTGTGTGTATATTTGTTTGTTTGTATGTGTGTGTGTGTGTGTGTGTGTGTGTGTGTGTGTGTGTGTGTGTGTGTGTGTGAGTGAGTGTGTTTACTGGGGAGGGGGGGTCACTGCTGGTTCAGGCATTTTTAAACCGTATTTCCATGTTCTATGAATGAGTAATAGGTGTATGTGTGGAAGCATAGAAGCGTGGAAGTAAATTAGGAAAGCGGTGAGGTGTGTGGCTTAAGTCCAAGCCACTGGGATTTTAGGAGGAAAAGGACTGGCCCTCCCTCTGACATGAGTTTATATGTGTAGGTATGTGAGTGTGTGTGTGTGTGAGCCTTCCCTCTGAACAGCTGCTGTGTGATAGATGTGCAGTAAGAAAAAATGAAGCGTGTGTGTGTGTGTGTGTGTGTGTTTCTGTTGCAGCATTGACGTAAAAGCTGCTAAGAGCGATCTGAGGTACATAACAAACCTGTCTCAGTTTGTCTGTCTCACCCCACCCCCTTTTTTTCCTTTCTCGTCCCCCCGCCCCCCCCCCCCCAAACACACACACACACACACACACACGCTTCATTTTTTTTAACTGCACGTCTATCACACAGCAGCTGTTGCTACTGACATGTTGTCAAGGTGTCTCTTGACGGGCCCATGTCTGGCACAGTGGCAGTCTGTGCATTAAAAAGACAGCCACGTCTCTCTCACTCTTTCTGCATGTGAGCGTGTGTGTGTGTGTGTGTGTCACTACATGTCTGCGCACATGAAACAAGATGAGGTGGACAGCCTTTGGCTTCATCATTTACATTTATGTAACACACTCTCTCTCTGTCCCTCTCTCTCTCTCTCTCTCTCTCACACACACACATACACACACACACACACACACACTCCACATTCAAAACTTTGTGGACTATGTGGAGCCAGTCCAAACTTTAAATTTTGATTTTGCATTTTATCAGATGATAAAGTACATGTTTATGTTGTTCTCACAGAATTTGCTGTCTTGGAGAGGAGATATGTGTTCATGTATGTGTTCATGAATTTATCCATTTGAGGATGTGTGACTATGCTTTCAAACGTATTGTGTTTTTCACAGTGGCATCAGGTAAGATTAGTGGTGTCTCTTCCTTTCTGATAAAAGGTTGAAAGGATCTCCCTCCATTTCTCCCTCTCTCTCTCTCTCTCTCTCTCTCTCTCTCTCTCTCTTTCTGTCCATCTTTCTCTCTTCCCATCTCTCTCTTCTTCTCTCCATCTCTCTCTCTCTCTTTCTCTCTCCATTTCTTCATATCTCTCTCTCTCTGTCCATCTCTCTCTCCATATATCTGTCTATTTATCTGGATGATTTCTATGTTTCCTTTAATTTGCCTTTCTCTTTGTCTCGCATTCTACCCCTTTCTCTTTCTCTCTCCTTTTCTCCTAGCCTTTCTTTCCTCCTTCTCTCCTTCTCTGCCTGTCTCCCTCTCTCTCTCTCTCTCTCTCTCTCTCTTTTTTTTTCTCTCTCTCTCTGATGTGTCCTCTGCAAGTCTGTGGGGCGTAGCAGAGGCGCAGGGAGCTGCAGTTTTATGACATTAAATATTAAGAGCAGAATAAATAATAGAACCTGACAGGGCTGGCTCCGGTGCCTGCCTGCCTGACTTCCCTCCACACACACACACACACATACACACACACATACATACACACACACATACACAGTGCCCACTCTCTCTCTCTCTCTCACTCAGGATCTTGGTTAGGACCAAGCACTATAATGCCTCTCATCTAACAGTTGCAATCCCCTTGTTCCTGGCATCATTCTTCATGTTTCCTCCG
>NC_044502.1:13637521-13647521 GCF_902362185.1 Chanos chanos
CTCTCTCTCTCTCTCTCTCTTTCTTTCAGTCTTATCAGTTCAAGGTTGAGTGCTATTGAGACAGAGGTGCAGATGGAAGAATAAAATTGATATTTTCATTCTCCGCTAGTTTCTGACATATATCTTTGTAGAACACCTGTATATAATCACGGTTCTTCTAAATGTTTTTTTTTTTTATTTTATTTTGTCTTTTTGAATAGTTGTGCACCCTTTTTTTTAAACTGGGAGTGTCTCCTCAAACACCTCGCCTTGAGTAAAGTTCATTTTCAAAAATGAAGCTCCTAGTCTTTTCTAAAACGAGGTGCTGTTGATTACCCTTCGCTCCTGTCTGAATTCGCTCGTTCAGTTTGCCCCCCCCCACCCCCTTTATCGCTCATCTTTCGTACCCATGAATTTAAGGCAAAGTCCTATTTTGCTGTAAAAAAGGGGGGGGGAAATCAATCAACATTTGAAGTCAAGCCTCCATCGTATTTTCTTATGGTTTGTTTTTTTGTGGGTTTTTTGGAATTTTTTGTGGGTTTTTTGGTAGATCTTATGTTTATTTCTAAATATCTGTATATTGGGGGAAAAAAGAGCAAAATATGATACATCTGGATCTCTACTGGTGAAACATGTCTGTTATTGTGTTTCCATGTTTATGGTTGCTCTATGCCTAAAAACAAACAAACAAATAAATAAATAAACAAACAAGAACCAGGTTTTTGCCAACCATGTCAAGTACTGTTTACGTACAAATTCTTGGAAACAGAAAATGGAAGAGTTGTCCCAGGCTACAGGTTCAGATTTTTGACTAATTCCTTTGAATCCTGACATGTTTCTGGCATTACCTTCTTATTTTTTAAACAAGGATTTTGTTCTCTGTGTGGACCCTTACAGCTCCTACAATGAAACTCGATGTCTTCCTGGATGTCCCCACAACTTTCCCCGTTGCTGGGTGCCATATGAAGGGGGGGGGGGACAACCAAAAAAAAAGAAAAAAAAACCCCACACTATGACCTATGCAAAAGTGTGCCCTTCATGTAGGGTTCATGGTTGAAATACCAGCGCTGTTAAATTTACTGTCATAGAAGCTTCAGGGCAGGCAGTCCCCTGAGACAGGATGGACAGTTTGGTTTTACCCCTTTTCTCGTCACTTTAAAGAGGGCAGTCAGAGTCAGTGTCGTACTGACAGACAGAAGGATTCAGATTTGGTTGAATAGTGCTTCCCTTCTGTTCTGTTTTGTTTGCTTGATTGTATAAAAATATACCAGAGGGATATTTGGGGAACCACCTTGTGAGTGAAACTGAATGTAAATTAATGGACCAACAGTCAAGGTTGGGCTTCACTCTTGAAGTGTTTCTCTGTTTTTTGGGATTTTTTGATAGACATTTCAGTTATTGATACATAGAAAAGTAAAGTCCCTTATGGCTGTCACCATCGTTCTTTTCACCACAGCGTCTCTAAAATTGTCCCCAATCACGAAACCTTATGGCTCATGGAGACAAACAGATCAATAATGTTCCCGTTTTGCTCGAGTTAGAGAGAGAGAGAGAGAGAGAGAGAGAGAGAGAGAGAGAGAGAGAGCGCAATAGATCGGTGCCGTGCTCAGAGTACTTGGAGGCGCTGATAGACGATTAGCGGCGCAAACGGATACAGCGAAGCCTGGCTCATTACTCGCCGCGGACACGGCTACAGCGAGCTAGGAAAACAAGAGACGATAATCACCATGACGACTCAGCGTCCTTCCGCCCACTAAAAACCCAGCCGTACAAATCCTACGGGGAATTCCTATGCAGTTTTAAAATTCCCCTGTTCGGTAAAATTAAAGTTATTGGTGTTGAATACTGTATTGAACATTAATATTTTCAGCTGCTCTACACTTGTTATTAGTGCTTTCGAAAGTTCCATAACACAGCTAAAATGAAAAGATACGTCGATGAATATTTCTTATGAATATTTGTTACTCGGTGGTTTTGTCATGCAAGTAACCGACCCCAAACCAAACAGACTTAACTGACATTTAACCAAACGATGACTGAATCCGATTGCACCAAATTTCACTATTATATTCCTTTCCTGCCAAAATTCGACTTGCCAGCGTACTCATAAATAAATTAAAGGGTGTCATTAGTCTGTGTAGCTGTCTAGTTTTATGTTCACCTCCACTTTTTCCTTACCAAGCTACGGTTTTTGAGAGCCAAGAGTTCAGGGACACTGTTTCAAGACGTTTATTAACTGTCGTGCAACCAAACACAACAGTCTACCATCTCAATTGAGTACATTAACGTACTTCTCCGCAGGGGCCGTCACAGTGAAGCAGACTACTGTACAACATAGATCCTTCCTCTTACTCGCGCCTTTACTAGGGGAGTGATTACTGTAGTAATACCGAAACTTCACCAGTTTACTCGTCAAACAACCTCATGTACCTCCCCGCGGTAGTATGTTTTCCCTTGTTGCAGGAAATTTTTCGCAAATTGCCAAGTAAGCAACCGTTGAGAAACAGAACTGTTCTTAGTTGTAACGTTCAAGACAGTACAAAGGGTCCTTTTTCTAAGGTGACATAAATCAACCGCAAAAATACCACGGCAAATGCTAATGGTCAATAGAGCTGAGACTGGGTTGCACCATTCAACGACCTTTCCAGTGTGTTGGTCCCCTCTTCAGATTATGACCATCTGTTCTCTTGTGACATAATACTCATGCAATTCTTAGAATCCAGTGAATCTTAAGAGTCATCTTTGAAGCTTTTCGTATTTGGTTAGTATTTAGTGGGTTACTTTGTTCATTTTCTTAGAAAGTTACAGGCCTAGATCTTGAAAATGTGAATACAACAGTCCTTGTCCATGAAATCAGCTTTTCTGTTTTAGAGCCTTTAAAAATGATGCCACTTCTTTTGCTAAGGGTCTTTTAATAGGCGCCTTCTGAAAATGTGTGAAAGTTGGCCTACTGTGTTCAGCAAAGGATGTAGGTTTTTTTTTTTTGAGATATGGTCAGAGAGCCGCTCATTCTTGGCCGTTTTCAAATGGCTACAAATACAAGTATAAAACATTCAGCTATGGCGAAGTCACGGCTGTCGACAGCAGTTCGTGCCTTCTCTTCCTTCCCAGCACAAACAACCCTGATTAGCGTTTTCCCCAGTTGCGAGGCTAAATGAAGAATGATTGCTTAGCTGGGCGCGGAGGCAAAGCCAGATTTACACAGTGCAAACATCAGCCATTACGAACAGGCAGAACGGAGGGTGAGTCGCCAAGCCAAACCCAGCCCTGGAGAGAGCTCACTTAGCGCCAACTGTGCTACGCCCGCCAAAATTCAACCCGATTAGTTACTCCGTGGACTATTTGGCAGTGATGGGAAGCCCTGGTTAGGGGAAAGGATTAAAATGGCGGAAAGGCGGTAGAGCGTCAGTCTGCCTGGTGATGGAAAACTGGAAGAAAATCATACATTTGTGCATATACCGATTTAGAGATGAGACGGGATGAGTGGATGACATAGCCTACAATGAAATGGGGCGGCGTGACATGACTGAAGTACGGAAAGCACATTTATGTCTCCAACCGCCAAACAAGAGACAGTTCTGGAGAAGCAGTTCACCACCAGAATGCCCTGATTCAGGTCGATCAGAACATAAGCTGTGCATACTAAGGCGGTCCAACGAAATGTTAGAGTATGCGACTTTTTTGGCCAGGCAGTGCATAATAAAATTAATGACTGACCTAGGCATATTATTATTATTTTTTTTATAGGCCTACGGTCCTCTCGATCAGAACATAAACTGTGATGTTTTTTGTTAAATTTATATATTTGGCATTTCGCTCTAACATTAAGAAACACAATGAACACAGTCGTGGAAATGACTTGTGGAAATGACATTTTGGCATATTTCTTTTAAAATTTCATGATATGTTAGCCTGCTAATGTCAGTTTTAAAGGTAACAGTAAATATACACAAAACACACAGTATTAAATGAAACTGGTCCAGTTGGTTTACATTCATACGAAATATAAGCTGTTTGGAAATGACACCCAACAAACGTACTCTCAATTGAACTCATATTTACCTTGATTTTTCCTCTTTTTATTACCCCCTGTGGAGGTCACTCTTTTCTCCAGCCATACCTTCCCCTGTTGACTGGCTGTTGCTCTGGTTACCAAGTATACAAACCCTAAAACAATGATCCCAGAATTCTATTTTGTACAGTGGAAATGACAGTGAACCCATGCGACAGGAGTTCTTTTTGTGAAAAATACAAGAAAATATGAATAAATATTACAATACATAATATATTTAATCAAAATGGTTATTAATGTCTAATTTGTATTTGAATTCAACATTATTTTGATATTAAATTCAAAATGAAGCAGGGTTGAAGGTCCAAAGTCTGGCTTAAGGACAAAGGCACTGTAGTAAAAACCATACATAAAAAGCCTCTTATACACTGCCAAAAAAAAAAAAGTCCCCTTTTGGATGTGGAGCCTCTGGAGGCAGTGTTGTGATCTGGAGTTTTTTCAGTTGGCCAGGTCTAGGCTCAGCAACGTTATGTGGCAATAAAATGAAGTCAGCTGAGTACCTGAATGTACTGAATGACCAGGTAATCCCATCAATGGATTTTTTCCTTCCCTGATGGCATGGGCATATTCCAGGACGACAATGCCAAGATTCATTGGGCTCAAATTGTGAAAGAGTGGTTTAGGGAGCATGAGGAACCATTTTCACACATGAATTGGCCACCACAGAGTCCTGACCTGGGCAGCATGGTGGTGCAGTGGGTAGTGCTGTTACATCACAAGAAGGTCTCGGGTTTGATTCCCGGCTGGGTGGCCAGGGTCCTTTCTGTGTGGAGTTTGCATGTTCTCCCCGTGTCTGCGTGGGTTTCCTCCCTGAGCCCCGGTTTCCTCCCACAGTCCAAAGGCATGCAGGTTAGGTGAATTGGAGACACTAAATTGCCCCTAGGTGTGAGTGTGTTCGTCTGTGTGTGAGTGTGTTTGTCTGTGTGATGGACTGGCGACCTGTCCAGGGTGTTTACCTGCCTTTGGGATAAGCTCCAGCACCCTAATTAGGATACGAGGCTTAGATAGTGAGAGTTAAAAGTCTCTGGAGAAGACTTTACGGAGTGGTTCGACTCTCCCGTCGTCAACAAAAACGAATGCAACTCTGGACGGAAATAAATGACGTTGCATAAGGTTGTCAAAACAATGCCACGAAACAACTGTAATCAAAGCTAGAGGTGGTCCTTTTTCTTTTAATGACTGAGCTATTATTTATTTTTCATAAGTTCCTCTCGGTATCAAGCAAGTGTGACAAAAATAAAAATGTAGACATGTTTTTTTGTTTTTCTTATTTCTTCCAGGGACACAAAAATGACCATACCTGATGAATCAGCCTTATATAGTCTGTTAAAATATGGTTTATATGCTATCTTCGAATATATCCAATGCAGTATAGATAGTGTGGGTAAATCTGCTTCATTATACACATAAGTAATCATTGCCGACAATGATTGCTTGTAGGTCTACACTTGATACTGACGTATTAAGGCGATGGGCTGTTTTGTCTTTGGCATCGAAAAAAATGCAGTATAGTTCTGAGATAGAGGCAGTTTCGGAAACAGGCCCTATCAAAATCATATATTCTATTTTTCGTTCATTTAATTTCCCCCCCAGGTAAGCTACGGCCTCTTGATTGGAGACAAGGCAACGGCTCTCTTCCTGCAGATGCAGACGAAGGTGAAGTGAATGACTCTCCTGTGTTGGCTGCCTTTCGCTCATTCCACACGCAGAAACGGGAGCTAGGCTCGCTCCGTCTCAGCGCTGACGTTGAACAATCAGCAGCACTCTGCAGATCTCTCTCTCTCTCTCTCTCTCTCTCTCTCTCTCTCTCTTTCTCATTCGCTACTAGGACGGAGCCAAACGGAACCTGCCGTCCTCGCAGCACCATGGCAACGGAACAGCTTCAATTAGAGGAAAAGAAAGCGCTTCCCTTCGGCGCTGGCAAGGCGCGAAGCGCGAGTGTCAACGAGGGTAGAGAGAGCGCAAGCGAGGCTGTGTGTGTGTGTGTGTGTGTGCGTCTGCATGTGTGTGTGTCTGAGGGAGGGGTAGGAGAAAATAAGCGAGCGAAGGAGAAAGGGGAGCAGCCTGAGACAGACAGTGTTTTTCCTGTGTTAGCGCGGCTAATGAAAAATGAATGAGCCCGCGGGAGGGAGACGTGGGTCGGCTCAGGGAGTGTCGACGGGACTCTGCCCGGTTAACGGCTCTGCCGGGGTGGGGGCAGAGGGGAGGGGGAAGTCTGCTGCCGCACGGGGCTCGGCTTTCAGCCGGCAGGGGCGGCGAGGTTAAGCTGCGGTAAACAGGCGGTGAAGGGTATCGGGTTGCGGCTGCAGCCGGCAGTGGCGTTATTCGATACGCCTGTCCGCGTCAGAGCACGAACAGGCTCACACACACACACGCCTTCCCCACTGCTGTTGCAGCTCCTTTAGAAACAAGTCTCTCTCTCTCTCTCTCTCTCTCTCTCCCTTCCGTTTTCTTGGTCTCACTTGACTGCCCTTTCACAATGAGCAGGGGAAGTCCACACGCTGACTCAACCCCTCTTACCCCCCACACCAACCGACCTCAGTCATGTTGAGAGAGAGAAGGAAGAGAGAAAGAAAAGAAAGCGGCTTGAACAGGCGGGCCATGCACCTCTGTCTATTCTATCAGACCCAATCTCCTCGCAGCTGTACTGAGACAGGAACTCTCAGTCTCTTGATGTATGAAGGCCCTGTCCATCATCCTTCTCTCCCCCCCCCCCCCCGCCTCTCTCTCTCTCTCTCTCTCTCTCTCGCTCTCTCTCTCTCTCTCTCTCTCACTCCACTCTGGTTTGGGCGGTGCTCCTGAGTGGCGTCCTGACCTCATTGCTCTTTGGCTCCAGCGGGTTCCTAGCCAGCCGTTTTGATTGATAGCCGGCGAGGTTCTATTTTGGAAGCGAGAGCGTCGGTGCAAGCAGTCAGTGGAGAGACGGGTTGGTGCAGAGTGTAACACTCAGCACATTCAAATCCATCCATCAGCTGGACTTAAACCAGGAGAATGCAGCGGCAGTTCAGAGATCCTCAACACAGGTCACACGGAGAGTACATGCACACACACACATACACACACACACACACACACACACACACACACACACACAGACAGGGAGAGAGAAGGGAGGTGAGAGACAGAGAGAGTTGAAGAGAGAGTGAGAGAGGGAGAATGGAGGATTACTTTTGTTGCTGTAATTGTTGCGATAATGTGTTGTAAAAATTATGCACATTTACACCCTAATAAACTACGCACATGCACACACACACGCGCACACACACACACACACACACACAGGCTTACTGCTTTCTGAACGTTATGTGTTTCATCAGTTTGTCTCAGCAGCCTGGCCCGAACCCCTGGCCTAGATAACACATGGCTAAAAAAAGACTCCTAAACTCTTTCCTTCAGCAATACCCCCTCCCTCTCTTACTCTCTATCTACTGAAAACGCCATTCAAAGACCCCCCAATGAGCTTTTCCCACCCTGATTGACAGAACATTCTGGAACACACGGTTTGTGTGCGCGGGTGTACGTGTGTGCGCGCGTCTGTGTGTGTGTGTGTGTGTGTGTGTGTCTGTGCGTGTTTCGCTAAGCAGCAATCCACCCCTCCACACACCTCCTCCTTTCTTTCCATCTATCACTAATCCCTCTTGCCAACCTCTTACTCACGATCTTTCTCTCCCGATTGTGTAAATCCATTTAGTCTGAGAGAATCTCTCTCTCTTTCTCTCTTTCTCCCTCTCTCTCTCTCTCTCTCTCTCTCTCTCTCTCTCTCTTTCTCTCACTCTCTATCCCTTGTATCCCTGAAATCAGAACAAAAGTAATGGGGAAGACTAGAGAAAGATTCACTCTCTAAGTGAGTGTGTTTGTCTGTGTGTGTGTGTTTTAAGCTACTCTGAGGTAGATGTATTAGCTGTGTACAGGGCTCTGGTCTCGGTATGAGTATGTCGATGTACGTTTCTGTGTGTTTGAGTGAGAGCGAAACAGAGAGAGAGAACCATGCTCCATGTGTCTGTTAGCACAGCTTTTTCCACTCTGTGTGTGTGTGTGTGTGTGTGTGTGTGAGTGCGCTCAGAAGCTCCCGTGGGTTCTCCAGCCCCTCAGGCGTTTTGTTCCCCCTCCCTGAGCCGGCCCCCAGTTTCACTAATCCCCAAAGCCCTGCCGCCTCCCTCTCTCCTTCTCTCTCTCTCTCTCTCTCTCTCTCACACACACACACACACACACGTAGGCTTCCTCAGGCTCAGAGATACGTCGCTGTACTGCTTATCTCCGCACACCATAGAGTTACGAGGTGCACACGCACACACACACGCAAACACACACACACACACACGTGTACACCCCATGCACACACTCCTACATGCACAGCCACAGAATAAGTATTCTGCTGAAAAGTCTTCTACTGTCATACCTTTAAGTGCCCCTGAGTAAAGTCAGAAATAAACATAAGAAATACTTACCATGAAACAGCACACAGACACACACGCGCACACACACCCGCACGCACGCACACACAGGACAGTGTAGCACATAGAAGCTTTCCAAATGCATTGTTTCAATCAAAGACCGTCCAAAATAGTTCCAAAAACAATCTCAACAGATTTGCTAATGAAAAACAGACTTCAATTCAAATAAAGCCAATTACACAGCAGGGAGAAACATTACTATTGCACACGATATCACCTCTATACACCTCTATACTCTCATCACTCAGTCACACACACGCGCGCGCGCATACGCACACATGCATACCTATAAAGAATCAATACCCCCGAAAACCTCCGGATAGTTCAAATTAGCTCTTTAACCTAACCCCTGTGTATTCTACATAGTAACTTAGAGAGTTGACAATTCATCCACAATACAGAAATATTAATATTGTATGTTCTGTATTTAACTGCGTTCACATTTGACCTCTAAACTTCACACAACTTCACATAGGATTCTACTTTTTTTCAATAGCATGAGAGCCTACCCTCCAGTGTATTTTAGAGGTATATCTGACGTAGGTGATCCTGAACATACAAGTCTGAACTGAACTGAACCAAAAATGGTTTTGCAAGTAGAGTAACATAGCAACAGCCTGTTTGAACACATAAAACAGGAATCGCAAAATACTGATCTCCTCTCTCTCTCTCTCTCTCTCTCTCTCTCTCTCTCTCACATACACACACACACACACACACACACACACAAGCAGACAGGCACACAGTTGAGATGCTGCCGTAGTCCTCCAACCAGAGCCTCCGCTTGGCTCGTGCTGGCCCATAATCCTCTTTGATCAGAGGGAGGAAGGGTCACGGAGGGGTCGAGGCCGCACAGGCGTCCGTTTGGTGCGAGGACACATGAGGGGGAAATTTATGACACGCCCTACATTTCATCTGACCGCTGCTGTTTTTCCTTTCTCCACACTCCCTCCCTTTCTCCCTTACTGTTTCCCTCCCTTCACAACCCCCCCCCCCCCCCCCACTCCCCTCCCCACCCTCCCCCCTTCCTGTAGCCCCCGCTTTCCTCAGGAACATCTGTGTGCGATTGGAGCGCAACATAAATTATTCTCTAGGCTGCTGGAAGCGCCACGTCTCTCTCTTTCTCGCTCACTCTCTCTCTCTTTCCCTCTCTCTCTTTCCCTCTCTCTCTCTCTCGCTCTCGCTCACTCGCTCTCTTTACCTTTCTCTCTCTGTATCTCTTGGTGTGTCATTCATTCGCTTGCTCTACCCTGCTCTCTCTTTCTCTCTCTCTCTCTCTCTCTCTCTCGTTCTCTCACTCTGTGTCTTTAGTTAGCGAAGGCATGCTGCTGTCAGATTGCGAGACTGTAGTGGCGGCTCGCTGACAGACATACACACATACACTCGTGCACGCACACACACACACACACGCAGGCACACACACACACGCAGGCACACGCGCACACACGCAAACACAGGCCCTTGCTGTCTGCTGGTGAACATACTTATATACACA
>NC_044502.1:13652521-13657521 GCF_902362185.1 Chanos chanos
TCTCTCTCTCTCTCTCTCTCTCTCTCTCTCTATCTCTCTCCAGTAAACACACATACAAACACACCACTCTCAGCAGTCTATGTGTGTGTGTGCATGATGATTCTCAGAGACAACTGGAATCTGTGTTTGTGCCTGTGTGTGTATATGAGCGTGTGTACGTCTTTGTGTGTATACGAGCGTGTATATATCTGTGCGTGTATACGAGCATGTGTATGTCTGTGCGTGTGTATACAAGCGTGTACATGTCTGCGTGTATGTGATAAAAGGTGTGATATGAGTATAGTTCTGTCTGATTCTCCGAAGTGTGAGTTCTATAGGGGTGTGTGTGTGTGTGTCTGTGTCTGTGTTTTTGGCTTTGTAATGATTTCACTCAGACTGAGAGGTTTGTGGTGTTGACTGTGTCTCTGTTTTTAAGTGGAGAAAGGTCAAGAAAGAACGAGAGAGAGAGAGAGAGAGAGAGAGAGAGAGATGGAAGGGGGGGGGGGTTGTGGAAGTGGTGGCTCTGTCTTGCCGTCCATTAACTAACCCGATAGCTGTGGTCTAAAGGTTAGTGAACCAGGCTTGTGATGAGAGGATTGCTGGTTTGATTCCCGGGACCAACGTCCATGGCTGGGTGCCCTTGGGCAAAGCACTTAACCCCAATGCTCCCCGGGCGCAAGGAATGCTGCCCACTGCTCCTGCGTCTGGTGTGTGTGTTCATTACTGGTGTGCTGGATGGGTTAAATGCAGAGGACAAATTCACTGTTCACAGTGTGTGTGAGATCACAGAGATTTACATTTTTTACATTAACAGAGAGGTTACACACACACTCATTGACAGATGTTATTACATATGCATATAATGTCATTCACCATGTGACAGTAAAAATCCATTTATAAGACATTTATATATTTTCCAGTATTACACAGTTCTGGTGTGACAGAGATGTGGTCATATATCTTTTCTCAAACGGGCGGGGAAATTTCTTTAATACTGCCCTTACGATCGTGTGAGATGTGTGGTCATTAGCTTAATTACACAAATGAGTGAAACACGGGGAGAAAAAAAAAATGGAAAGACTCTTCCCTTCCACACTACCCACAGAATGAAGAGTTTGCAATGAAAAAGAGCGACAGGGGAGGAGGGGAATGAAGGGGGGCGATATTTTATCAAAAAAGGAAAGGAAAAAAATTCCCTTTTGACAGCGAGTGAGAGGAAAACAGTGAGAAAAATGTGTGTGTGTGTGTGTGTGTGTGTGTAAGAGAGGAAGAAGGAGGGGGATAGTGACAGTCTGTGAGGGAGTGAGCGTGCTGAGAGCGAGAGAGAGAGAGAGAGAGAAAGAGAGAGAGAGAGCGAGCGAGAGAGAGAGAAACAGCGTGGGAGATTAGCGCGAGCTCTCTTGGCGGCAGTTGAGGCTTGGCTCTCCCGCGGTGCTGCCATCAGACAGACTGTGCAACGTCTCTGGGCTGGCGGGTAGCCCCGGCATGTCACTCACACACACACACACACACACACACTCACACACACACACACACACGAGCCAGCAAGAGCGCTCCGGCTCAACGATGCACATATGGAAACAATGGAGCGAACAGCTGTCACTGGGCGTGTGTGTGTGTGTATGTGTGTGTGTGTCAAAGGGGTCCTCTCCATACATGTGTATATGGATGTGTGTGTTCTTGGTTTGGGTGTGTATTTAGGTTTTGCAAACACTGGCAAGTTAGCGAAACCAATTCTGCAACAGTATGGCCGCTGTGTAGTGATGTTTTTTGAGAGGGGTGTGTGTGTGTGTGTGTGTGTGTGTGTGTGTGTGTGTGTGTGTGACTACATAAGCCCTGTGAAAATAATTCCCAGCACTCTAGAGTTGACCTGCCCTCCACCCTGACTAAGAGTAAACATGGCCGCACGGCCGTGACAAACACACAAACACACACACACACACACACACACACGCACAGAGCCTGAGTGTGAGCAAGAAAGAGTGTCTGGTAAATGAGAGAGGGAGAGAAACAAGGAAGTGAGGAAGGCAGAGTAAAAGCAATAAATTTCATTTGTGTGTTTTTCTTTCACTGTAGGTGGAGAATGAAGGTGGGGTAACAAGGGGAACACACACACATACACACACAAAGAAAGAGAGAGAGAGAGACTCAAAAATATGACTCAAAGAAATCACAGAATCAAAACCTATGAGAACAAACATGAGATGGAAATATGAAGCCTTTAAAACTGGGACAAACACAGCAAAGATTTCAAACAGATCAAATCCAAATCCTTTCACACACATGCAGTTTCTCCGTCATACGGAGACCAGGTGTCATGTGTCTTCTGTTGTACATTGTACATTGACCGCATGACATTCTGGGGGTGGTGAGAGTGTGTGTGTGTGTGTGTGGGGGGGGGGGTGGGGTGGGGTGGGTCCAGGGGGGTTCAGAACCTGGGGCTTCAGGTGTAAAAAGTCCAACACATCTCTTCCAGTTCTGATAGGCTGCAAAATGCAACAGCTTTCACACAAGCTCAGCCAAGCAGAACCACAGGTCCTCAGGCATCTCTCTCTCTCTCTCTCTAACTCTCAATCCCTCTCCACTCCCTCCCTTCAGTTGTTCAGATTGGTGATGAATTATGTATTTTCTAATCAGCAGAGAGAGAGAGAGGGAGTGGGAGAGAAAGAGAGAGAGAGAGAGAGAGAGAGAGAGAGAATGGGAAAGGGAAAGGGAGAGGGAAAGGGAAAGGGAAAGGGAA
This sequence comes from Chanos chanos, assembly GCF_902362185.1. Taxonomy (NCBI): domain Eukaryota; kingdom Metazoa; phylum Chordata; class Actinopteri; order Gonorynchiformes; family Chanidae; genus Chanos; species Chanos chanos. The sequence continues at coordinate 13,655,241 of NC_044502.1, forward strand.
AGAAAGAGAGAGAGACAGAGAGAGAGAGAGAGAGGGGGGGGGAGGAAGTGGGGGATGCTGGCAGATTTTGGCATCTTTATCGAGACAGAGAGGAAGGGTGTGAATACTCGTGTTAGAATACTCGTAGATGCTAAAAATGGAGTGTGTATATGAGTGGCTATATGTGTGTATGTGTGTGTGCATGTGTGCATGCGTGTGTGTGTGTGTGTGTGTGCATGAGTTCATGTGCGTGTGTGCGTGTGCATGTGTCCCTGTGTGTGTGTGCGCATGTATGTGTGTGCATGTGTTCAGGTGCGTGTGTGTGTGCGCGCATGCGTGCGTGCGTGCGGCTGCCCTTTGGGACACGCTGACCTCTGTAGTTGACCCGTATCTTCACTGACATTCGACTGCGCAACAGAGAACGGCTGGAGCTAATCGCTTAGTTACCTCCCAACCTGTCAATCATTCTCCCTAGTGTGTGTGTGCATGCGTGTGTGTGTGTGTGCGCGCGTGTGTGTGTGTGTTGGGACACACACACACACAGACGTTAATATTCATAGAGAAGGCAAGACCCCTGCTGCCCTCTGGCTCTTGTCTCTCCAGAGCACCAGAGAAGGAGGTCCACAGAGAACTAGTAACCTCCGTTTGCTATTAGTCACCTACTGACAGGAATAATATACACAGACTCAGTACAGAGAGAGAGAGAGAGAGAGAGAGAGAGAGAGAAGGAGAAAGAGAGCGAGAGGGAGAGGGAGAGGGAGAGATACACACATAACACGTCAAGGAGACACACAGCAGCAGATGTCACACAAAGTCACGTGCAGGACAAGTCAAAAAGAACAGACTCATGGCATGGGAAAAAAACCAAAAGTGAATTGAGGAAAGAATGACCAAACACACACACACACAGAGGCACATGCACACACCTGCACAAACATTCAAACCACACGTTTCCTCAGCAGAACACACAGCGTGAAAACCGCACAACCCATACCCACATACATAAACACACACGCACATACAAGAGGACGCAACAACTGAACGGAATGGAGAAAAAACTCGCCCATTCCACGACAGAGCAACACGACAGAGGAATCTTCCGACCACACAGTCGTGCATGAGCTCACACACCCCCACACACCCCCACACGCACTAGCATATGGAAGGGCTACAGGAGTTGTGTGTGTGTGTGTGTGTGTGTGTGTTGGCTGGGGGGGGGTGTTAATGACATCACAGTTGCGGCAGGTCCGCTGATAACGAGCATGCCAGGCTGAGGGCGGGAGAGAGGAAACACCGCGATTGGCTGATAGAAAAAAAGCCATCCCGCGCCTTCGCTGTAATCTACCAGTCTGTCGCCAGTGATATAGCCCCACTCAAATGGCGACAGAGAGAACAGAGAGAGAGAGAGAGAGAGAGAAGGAGAATAAGCAGACTGAGAGACACTGCACACATTTCTAGTTAATCATTCTCTCCTCAGTATCATATACAGAAACCTCTTACACCTTTCCTTTAAAAATCTATTTAAGAATTTCTTATATATATGCTTTAGAATTTCTATAGGATTGCTTTTAATTTGGAGTGACAGATACAATATATATTTCTACGTCCTCCACGTTGCTGTAGGGTAAAAGCAGTGGACGCCCAAAAAACTGCAAAACACACAGCAAAGAGAAAAACGGCAGAGAGGGAGAGAGAGAGAGAGAGAGAGAGAGAGAGACGTGGTGCTCTCTTAGACTGTACTATAAAATGATAAATGGTGATAAATTCCATAGTTCTCAATTCAATACATTATTCATGAGGGGAATATTCTCAACTCCATATATATGTGTGTGTGTATATGATAGAGAGGGGGGGGGGCTATTGTAATGGAGGCTGAAGTGTATGAGGAGAGTGAGAGATAGAGCGAAAGGGTGTGAAATTCAGAGGGGGAAAAAGACTAGGATGTGAAGAGAGGGGAGTATTCTAATTGAATTTTCCAGATGTTTTTATTGCCACCTTTTAATATCACACTGTGAGAATAATATATTTTTCCCTGAGATGAACCCCAAAAAAATCTCTCTTCAGGAAAGCAGGGGGCTATGAAAAGACCGGGAACAGAAAAGATCAACAGAGTGTGTGAAACAGAGGGAGAAAAAGCTAGAGAGAGTAGAGAGAGCGAGTACACGTAAAAGAAAACTAGCAAGTGGAGGACAGGCAACACATCACACTAACCTCTGTTGTTTTCCGCCACGTAATCCCACTCTTTTCGTCTCTCAGCGGGAGAAAAGACAAAAACGAGAGGTAAAATGATTTTTCTTCAGAC
>NC_044502.1:13662521-13665021 GCF_902362185.1 Chanos chanos
GCTTACACTTCACTGCCCATTTTAGAAAGCGTCCGATGCACAACGGCACACAAAACAGAATTACGAGTTTGTCGGTATAAACCTGAACAGAAATGCACGTGGACACGACCACTTGACAACCGTGAACAAAAGGCTGTCTCCTTTTTTCCCCTACTGCTCCCTCGTTTGTTTGATCTTCAGCATCTGCACACGGTTAACCTATTATGCCGACACGGAAAAACAGATGATGTTTGTAGGACGTTCGCTTCACGAATATTGTCCGTTTCCACGCCACCACCAAGGCCAATTACCCACGTTGTGGAGTGACCTTTCGCCTGTCTATCAGCTGCTGAGAGAGGGAGCGTGCGCGCGCGGACAGAGAAGGAATAAAGCGTCGGATCTGCAAGCGGCGAGCTGCGCACGGAAGGGAAGGGAAGGAAAGGGAAGGGGGGGGGGCAGTGATAATGGCGTGTCGATCGTTAGCGTCTCATTAGGGAGCGTGCTATTGGCGATATTAAGCTGCAGTTAAGCGCCGGCTTACGGCTCGCACACGGTTACCCCTCCTCTTTCCCTCTCTCTCTCTCTCTCTCTCTCTCTCTCTCTCTCTCTATCTGTCTCTCCCTCTCTCTCTCTCTCTCTGTCTGTCTCTCCCTCTCCTCCATCGTTAGAGCATTCTTTTCCCTCTCCTCGCTCTCCTTCCTGTTTACCACTCTCCCCTCTCTCTTAAGCAGCAGCTCTCTCTCTGTCTCTCTGTCTCTCTCTCTCTCTTAGGGGTGGGAGTCTCGGCGTTGGCAACGCCGAGTCCTTGGACACGCGGACATTAGTATTCACAGGGAGCACTTCCCCTCCGTGCTCAAATTAATTTTCCAGTGTGTGTGTGTGTGTGTGTGTGTGTGTGTGTGTGTGTATGTGTGTGTGTCACTGTCAGAGAGTGCGAAAGAGCCAGCGCTGAATGCCACTTGCCTCCACTCGCTGTAATATCTCTGTCTCTATGTTTATCCAAAACCTCTACCGAATTACCATAACCCATAACTGCATACAAAAATAAAAAAAAGACTATTAAAACAATTATTCACTGACTCATGTTACAAATAGCTTCTTAAAGCCAAAAGCAACTAGAAGAGGAAATAAGCGTCTTTCGGGGGGAAAATGTGTGTGAAATTCATCATTTCTTTTTTCCTCTGAGCAGCGCAGTGACGAAAGACAGGCTATTTGTATGCACACCGCATCCTCAGCGCGCCGGAGAATTTCCGTTTTTTTTTTTTTCTTTTTCTCTTTTTTTTCTCGGCGATTTTGATATATGCTGCATCTGAGTCAGCGCAGCCTCTGCGGACTGAACGCTTTTATTGCTCTCTCTCTCTCTCTCTCTCTCTCTCTCTCGCTCGCTCGCTCTCTCTCTCTCTGGCCTGGCTCTTCAGACGGGGGATTATTCATTCCCGCTGAGAAGTGAGCGGGGCAGCGGGAAACTCCGCTGTGGTCTGTGTGTGTGTGCGCGCGCGCGCGCGCGCAAATGTGTGAGTGTGCGTGTGAGGGCATGATTGAGGGCCTCCGGCAGATGGGCAGACTACCATCTAATGAATTAATCGATTCCACACGTGCGAAGAGGCCCGGCTTGTCGTTTAAGCGTAGCGAGGGGTGCCGCTAATTGAGATTCAGCGTGTGAGGTTGACTTATTTCATTATTTTGCGTGCCGATGTGCCGCTGTTTACTTTGACCCTAAACGTTTGTGTGTATGTGTGTGTGCGTCCGTGTGTGTGTGTGTGCGCGCGCGCGCGTCCGTGTGTGTGTGTGTTCTACACTTTTTTTTTCTTTTGGCCATTTTCTGTCTTAAAACAAAATTTCTTCTTATGAGGTGGACTATGTAGATGGTTCTAAATATTTGAACCATAAGTCTACAAACACTTCAGCTGCCTTCCCCTTGGTCTGGACTGGCTTTCTCTGGAGCTATGCTGTACTCCTTCAATCCACAGGGCAACTATGCTGCTGATTTCTCTCTCTCTCACTCTCTCTCTTTCTCTCTCTCAGCAGCAGCCCGAAAGCCGAGAGCTTTACACAGCCTCTGCTCCCACCAAACAGGATTCACTACGATCGTTTCTCTCCCCCTCGCTCCCTGCCTCCCTCTTTCAGTGTCTCCCCCTCTTCTTCTCCTCCTCCCCTCTCCCCAGTCACCAGGGGAATCCAGCAGCGCTCCAGGAACGGGGGATGTACGGGGGGGGGGGGGGGGGTGTCTCTCTCTCTCTCTCTCTCTCTCCCTCCATGCACACAATCATGCCGCTGCCTTTGTAATCCTCCACTTTTATCCATCCAAGCGAGCGAGAGAGAGAGAGAGAGAGAGAGAGAGGCAAGGCTGAGCAGGTTTTCAGATCAGAGTTCAAAAGCAGTCCCTGTGTCGACATACAGCCACACAAACACGAGCTCTGAGGGAGAGACAATCTCGCATGTGCCAATCAAAGACAAAGCACATGCAGACGCAAAGGAAAAAAAAAAAAAGAAAGAAAAGAAAGTAAAACGTTTGTGCAAA
>NC_044502.1:13672521-13677521 GCF_902362185.1 Chanos chanos
TCAAACTATACTTAGCATCAAAAAATAAATAAATAAATAAAAATAAAAAGGTCATAGGTGGCACTCTTTCAAACATTATATGAAAGAAAAAAATTAAATGGCACGATGATATGGTTTGCGTATCTTTACTCAACAAACACAGTGCAACAAAACAAAACAAAACAAAACAAAAAACTACAGGTTGTTTCGATCACAAATAAACAAAAAGCATAAACAGAGCACGCGATGATGCAACAAAAGTCACAAAACACTAACACAAAAACACAAATACCATCAAAACAAAAAGACACAGGGATACACACATCATTCCAAACAATCAGTCACAACGAGAGCAGTCCTCGCTATGTCGCGCGTGTCCTCTCTGAGCCGTGATGTAAGCTGCACCCCTCTGACACGTGCTCTGTTTCACGCGTCCGATGCGATCCTGAGGAAGTGTGTACCATTGCTCTCGCAACGCCTGAATGACCATTGGCAGCTGACAGGGCCCGATGTCCTTGAAACACGTCGCCGAAAATCAGCCCTCACATTCTCCGTGGGAGTAAGGCATCCGAGGTATCGCTCTCACACCCCGAGTCCGGAGGAAGCTGACTGTCAGGCGAACATTTCCTGACGTTTCTCAACATTAATCCTGACGTCACAGTTTTCCAGCGAAACAATGCTAGACCAAGGAACACCAACTTCGCTGAGACACGATCAAATGTTCATATCCCTGGGTCCTTTCCCTGTGTTCGACTGTTATTCGTATTCTTCTGTTCATGTTGTGATGGCGGTGACTTTTGTTGTGCCATCCCTTGTTCTGTCTATGTTTCTTGCTTATGTGATGGAAGCATGCTGTTTTTCACTGAGTTGTGTTTGTTTACCAAACATACCCAACCACGTAACCGTGTCATTTTATACTTTTTCATAAAATATTTTAGTAGGTGCCCTCTTAAAGATTTGATACGTTTTGTTGGTTTTGATGCTCAGAGGTACTTAGACTATCTTGCTCATTCAGACATGACCAACAAGATATATTCTCTCGAATATTTCATATTCAGTATGTTTTATATGAGTTTTAGGAAACACGGACATATTTGTGTGCCTCTTTCCAATGCCACAACATATTGTTTTCATTCAATGTTTACTACCTAGATATCTGCGAAGAGCAGATATTCCACATGGTTATGACGTTGTAAAAGTTTTAATGTCTAATTTGTTCTGTTTACAAGTTCTGGAAATTCAGTCATGTTTACTCAGCGCTTCACCTCATCTAAAGATTAAACTTTAATGATTGGACAGGGCGCGCTAATTGACATACTTTTTTGAATTTCATTTAAAAAAAAGTTTCAGACAATTTGAAGAAATCAGTGCTTAAAGCTGGACAAACAAATCAGCGTTTAAATGCAAAACCACTTGAAGCCACATAAAACGACAATCTTAAGAGGTTTTTACAACGGTGTTTTCAACTCAGGAATGACAGTTTTTTATTTTGTCTGAGGCTGCTAATATATTAATTTGGAGACAAGACAACAGATAAGAAAAATAATGCACTTTTTTTAGTTCCTGCACGGTGCGTTTTGCAGGTTCTAGGTGTGAAAAGGATGAGGCAGGACGTCGGATTAATCAACAAGAAACGTAGTGGGCTCTTAACAGTGATGAACACACAGACACTCACAATACGCTATCCTCCACAATCCTCCACAATACGCTAAAAAAGAAAAGAAAAGAAAAGAAAAGAAAAGAAAAGGCCATGTAGTCTGACTATTGTGTATCTAACGGTGAATAAGAAACATGGTCACTGTTCGTATTTTATTCAAGTATTTTATAACAAATACAATTGCAACACCAAAAACTCTCTGGTACCGATTATTTATCGGCATCAGTACACTGCATTGCAGGTATGTACCCTCTGAAAACCGGTGCTCAGTTAGTCTGCTGTAACATGGAAATTGCGTTTCATTGGGAGATGGACTCAGAACAAGCATGGCATTTCAATAGACTAACAAGATGCTTCACGAACCCACACCCCACCCACATCTTTTCGATTCGGAGATGGATAAAGATATCTTAAGGAGAGCATTTAAACGTGCAAAGTTGTTTCTTGTATGTCCTCTAACTTAAACCACAAGTTCGAATGCCGTTCACGGTATGCGGTTTGCGGTATGTGGAACTGAACTTGGCTTTCCCTTCGCAGGTTGACACAGCGTACGCGCGAGACCAACAGGTAAGTTAACGGGCCACTTAAAATGAGAAGAAAGTGTGGTGAATTCGTATTTGCTTTGAAGACTTTTAAAAGCAAAAAATATATATATATCAGTTCCTCCACTGCTAAAGAGCAGACTTGAAGGTGTAAAGCCATTTGGCTGAGAGAGAGAGAGAGAGAGAGAGAGAGAGAGAGAGAGAGAGAGAGAGAGAGAGAGAGAGAGAGAGATGGTGTCGCACAAAGCGCCGTGCCACGATTCAATGAACGTATCCGCTCGCAAGCTGTGTTTGATGTTCGCTCCCAACTCCCTCGTCCTTGGCACATCTGACGCAGTCTTTAATTCTCACGATCCTTTTTTTTCTCCCGCTTTCTCTCTCTGTCTTTCGTTCTCTTTTCATCAGTCTGCGCCGGGGTCTACGAAGGCGCTATTAAAAGCGTTCAGCAAATGGAATCCCTCTCTGTCGTCGTGTCTTTGATCTGGATGAGAGAGAGAGAGAGAGAGAGAGAGATGACACCACAAAGCAGACAAATTGAGACCGTGAGGAATCAAACGGTGAGCTTTGGCGATTTCTATCGTAGGCTATTTCAACACGTAACAGCAATGTTTGTCTGAGCGCAGTTACTCAACAGGCCCTATGGCCTATTCCAGTTTCGGTTAAGATTTCGGATTAAGCTTATTTCAGGCAGATAAATTGTCATTTTTTAAACAAACCCAACCTTCTTATTCTTTGTCTTATTTCTTAAGTTACTCGATTTCGACATATCTTTTGAAATGTGTGTGATGCCGATATGTGATATAAGTGCCCAACTAGGAACGTTAGCCAAGGAGGGAGGTACGTCTCATACACACACACGACACCACACCGCGTGCGCGCGTGCGTGTGTGTGTGTGTGAATGCCCGTGTGCTTTGCGAAATAACTTGTTTGATTGGGGGAGGGGGGAGGTTGGCACATAAATGACCTAAAGGCTTTTAGGCAGATTTATTTCCATGCTATTAAAACAGTCCCTCCCTCTCCCTCCCCCACTTTCTCTCTTCCTAACCACATCAAACAGTTTTCTAACGCTCCAAGCGTTTCACAGCAGTCCCAACCATCTCAATTCCCTTTTCATATGAGTCCCTCTTCCATCCTGGCTATTCTCTCTCTCGCTCTCTCTCTCTCTCTCTCTCTCACCAGCCTGTCTTCATGTTTATCTCTCCTTAGGTCAACTTGTCTCTCTTTTCTGTTTTTTTTTTTTTAGCAGCGGTAAGACTGGCTTTTGAACACAGTTTGGACCGCCCACTTCTACCACGCCATCGCAGGACTGACCGACCCCGGGAGCGGTTGGCAGAGGTTGACAGCGTGTTGGCTGGCGCTTACGGTCAGGCATGGGCGAAGCGGGCACTGTATTAGCCGTGTCCTGCCACGCTGGCCAGGCCAGATAAGCCAACACCCACACCTTTATCTCCTCTGATAAACACCACAGCTGAATGCCCCAGCGTCCGAACCCCTGAGCATTTGTCAATATCACGGATTACGTGTTTGTGTGTGTGTGTGTGTGTGTGTGGCAGCTAGCTTGACCCATCATATCCGTGACTGCTTTTATCTCTGGAACATTTAAATAGAACAACGGGCAATTGTTCTTACATAAATCTTAGAGATGTGGAATTGAAGACAGTCAAATGAAGAGGAAAGAAAGACAGCAAAAAAAAAATGATATGGCACGTTGTCTGAAGAACAGATGGAAATGAGAAGGGAGGAATCTGAAAGAGTGAGAGACAAGGAAGACAGAGAGAGAGAGAGGGCGAGAGAGAGAGAGAGAGAGAGAGGAGGAGGAGGTTGTTCTCCCTGTACTGCGTGGCAAGGATATCTTCTGTCTTTTAACAATAATTCGAGTGTGATTCACAGATCTTGAACGGAGATAGGGAGAGGGACAAAGAGAGAGGTGGGGAAAAGTGAGGGAAAGAAAGAAAGAGGAGAAAGAATGAAAAGGAGAGAGAAAACGCTGCTCTGACACGGCTGGTCTTTAGTCTGTAATTGTGAGTGTGTGCAGTATGTGGAGGGTCCTGATGCTAAGTGAGGCATCATCTTTCTTCCTGGCAGATAATATCACTCAATTACCTCAACTCAGAGAGAGAGAGAGAGAGAGAGAGAGAGAGGGGGAGAGAGAGAGGGGGAGAGAGAGAGAGAGAGAAAGGGAGAGAGAGAGGGGGAGAGAGAGAGAGAGAGAGAGTATCGAGTGAGAGAGAGTGACAAAGAGGTAGAAGAGTAAAAATATGATGAGAGAGAGGGAGAAGAAAAGGGGAGAAAAAATAGGGTGGTGAGGAGAGTGAGAGAAGGGGAGTGCAGTTGGGGTCCTGTATGACCTCTGTGATATTGAATCATCAGCCACAGGAATACACACACACACACACACACATGCACACATGCACACACGCACGCGCACACACACACACACACACACACACACACACACACACAGCTGCATCCAGAGTTGAGACAGACGGCATGATGTAACAGAGGAAATGAATGAAAGGTCTGTAAATGACCTGTGTGTTTCTCAGTTTACAGTGTAAACATGCGTGTGTGTGACGAACACCTGTGGGAAGGTCCTGCTTACACTGGTGTGTGTGAACGGATGGTTTAAACTCAGCTGACATCATTCAAAGTGACACCGTTAGAGTTCATTTAACGGCACCAAACGTATCTCTCACTTCTTCACTGAGCTTACACTCCATCCCAACTCAGTCTGCCTGGGGGTAGAGCTGTTCTCTGAACTACCCTATGATCATAATGATATTTCATCTCTTTATCCTTCACATTGCATTGTTTTATCCTG
>NC_044502.1:13690021-13692521 GCF_902362185.1 Chanos chanos
TCTCTTTCTGTCTCTCTCTCTTTCGTTCTCTCTCTCTCTTTCTGTCTCTCTCTCTCTGTGACTCTCTCTCTCTTTCTGTCTCTCTCTATCTGTCCCTCTCTCTCTTTCTCTCTGTCTCTCTCTCTCTGTCTGTCACTCTCTCTCTCTGTCTCTCTCTCACTCTCTCTCTCTCTCTGTCTCTCTGTCTCTCTCTCTGTCTCTCTCTCTCTCTCTCTCACTCTCTCTCTCTCTCTGTCTCTCTTTGCGTCTCTGCGGGCGACTCCTCCTCGTCATTAATCTGCTGGCAGCTCCAGCGCCGCAGGAAACAGCCTTTCACAGGCAGCTGGAATTTCATCTCCTCCCTCCGTCTTTATTACTCCTCCGCTCCCGCTCCCCTCACCCCCCCCATCCCTCCATTTATTACAGCACTCTAATCACTCCAGCGCAGGTAACAGAACACTGCCGACTCACAATAGCCGACACGGCAGCTGGCCTTCAGCACCTTGCACGCACACACACACGCACACACACACACACACTCACACACACACACGCACACTCTTACGCACGAATACAGACACATACACACACAGTCATACACATGCACATACACTCACTCATTCAAACACACATGCACATACACGCGCGCGCGCGCGCACACACACACGCAAACACATACATTCATAACCTTACAAAAACACCCAAATACACACAAACACATACACTCATGACCAAAGATACATTCGGAATTACGCACGCTCGCAGTCACACAACATACAGATAAAGATGCTCACATACATAGACAAACAAACAAACACACACACACACACACACACACACACAGTCACAATCACAGAAGAACACAAAAATACACACAAACACACTAACACAATTGCAGGAAAACTAACAAACTCACAATCACATTGAAAGTCAGGCACATACACACACACATACACACACACACACACACACACACACACAATAATGGCAAAGAGAAAAGCAGATGGGGGAAGGGTGTCAGTTTGTTTGATAAAGAGAACGGAAGAGACGGAGAAAGAGAGGTTGAAGACAAGAGAGCGAGAGAGAGCGAGAGAGAGAGCGAGAGAGAGAGCGAGCGAGGGAACACGCAGCGGGAGCGGTGATCGTAGTACAGCGCTGCAGCAGCCCCCCCTGCCTGCTTCCCACCCCAACTACACATTCACATCCAACGCCTCTCATTCACTCGCTCTTCTCTCTCACATGCTTTCATGCTCCCTCTCTCTCTCTCTTTCACACTTTATAACATGCTGTCTGTTTCTCTCTCTCTTTCTCTATTGCACCCTCTCTCTCTCTCACTGCACCCCCCCCCCCACCCTGTAGTGGTTTGTGCTTCTGCTTTGTCTCTCTCTTGTTCTGTTTTGCTCTCTCTCTCTCCTGCTCTCTTCTCTCTTTTTTTTTTTTTTTTTTACTTTTTCTGCACTCAGGGTTCGTGCTTTGTGTTAGATAAATACACAGTTTAGGTGAACAGACACAAAGTTCACATGCACACACACACACGCGCGCGCGCGCGCACACACACACGCACACACCCGCACGCGCATACGCATGCATTTCTGTTAAATGCTCTCGGTGAGATGAGACAGAGTGTGTGCTGCATGGAGCGCCTTCATGTGAGTCAAAGCAAATGTCAGCATCTCTCTCTCTCTCTCTCTGTCTCTCTGTCTCTCTCTCTCTAACTTTCTCTCTCTTTCTCTTTCTCTCTCTCAAACACACACAGACAAACACACACACAACTCAACAGTCAAGATATCCAGTGGATTGTTTTTCAAAGCAGATGATACTTCACATTAAAAAAAAACTAGACTGAAATCTTCAGTTCAGTTGTAGCTTTTAACTTTAGTTCTCAGTAGACAGAGGATGCTTAACACCATGGTACATCTCAGGAACATCAGAGAATTTGCAATATTTGGGGTTGGTAATATAAGCATCCATGTACATTGTCATACAGCTTTCATGCAAGTCTGAATTCAGACTGTATTGTTAATTATTCCACTTATTATAGTAGTTAAAATGCAATTACTTTGCAATTCATCTCTCATTTTGAATTAATTTATTTTGACGCATTCTTCAAAGAGCCATTTTACTGACATGATGTGGACAGATAAAGAAAAGACTATTAGTCTTAAAGACTGAATGAGAGGGAAAGGGAGAGAGACAGAGAGAGAGAGAGAGAGAGAGAGTCAGAGGAGACAGGCAGGGGGAGGGAGGGGGAGAGAGAGAGAGAGAGAGAGAGTGCGAACAGATGCACATATCAGAGGAGAAAGGCTGTCGTTTGTCTATATGACCTGTCTGACAGACAGCCAGTGACAGGTCAGAGACGGAGAACAAGTCTGACTGACACCTGGGGAGGTACCTGTGTGTGACTCTGTGTGTGTGTGTGTGTGTGTAGTTGTTGTATCAGTCTACCTCAGGTAAGGACAAGGGTGAATATTGTCAACTGTGTCCTAGTTGAGAGCAATGAATCGAACTTCCATCATTCATA
>NC_044502.1:13695021-13712521 GCF_902362185.1 Chanos chanos
ATACACATCACTCAGAAACCCGCATACCTGCAAAACGTCTTTTCTTTTTCTTTCTCTAACTCTTTTTTTTTTTTTTTTTTACATTTGTGACATTTAAAATTATTTACAAAATCCATTCCTCACTGTCGGTTTAGTTTTTAAATGTGATTTAGGATGTCGTTGAAAATGTGTGTCTGTGGTTAAAAAAGATTGAGATTGAAAACGCGGGGGGAAAATGGTAGCGTTTGAAAGAACAACAGTCAGAGGTGACGAAAAAGGCTGCGTCTGTGTGTGTGCAGGGGCGCTGGAAGGGGGGTAGAAAGTTTGGAGGGTTCCAAGGGCCCAGCACTGACAGGGGGCCCTCACAGAACACTATTATTATTATTATTACTATTATCATAAGTAACTTATAAGTAAGTCATAGAACCCAAAATGTCTAGCGGCACCCCTGTGTGTGTGTGTGTGTGTGTGTGTGTGAATGTGGGTGAGTGAGAGAGAGCAAGTAAGCATGCTGCAGAGATGGAGCAAGAGAGAGAGAGAGAGAGAGAGAGAGAGAGAGAGAGCGACAGAGAGGAGGCTGGGAATGATGACTATTCATCATGGTTTGGTGAAATTAGGCATTTCTTCTGTAGTCATATGAGCCTGTTTAAAATGCACATTGCTTTCACTGATGAATCTTTAAAGAGCTTTTGATCAATGTAATCTATAATATTTTAGTGCTCCTGGGCTTGCAGATGGATTTTTTTTATAGCTTGCACAAATGTGTGTATGTGTGTTTGTGTGTGTGTGTGTGTGTGTGTGTGTGTGTGTGTAGATGGAGCTGCACGTGGAGATGATTAGAACGGTGAATAGAATTAGATTAGACATCACAGTAAGAAGGCAATGAACTGTGCAATGTCTGTGTGTACGCGTGTATGCGTGTGTGAGTGTGTGTGTGTGTGTGTGTGTGTGTGTATGTGTGTGTGTATGTGTGAATAAGTCTGTCAGAGATTGAATGGAATGTGTGTGTGTGTGTGTGTGTGTCTGTGTGTGTGTGTGTAAATAAGTCTGTCTGTCAGAGATTGAATGGAATGTGTGTGTGTATGTGTGTGTATGTGTGCGTGTGTGTGTGCACACGTGCATGTGTGTGAGCGTGCATGCGCGTACATATGTAAAGAGATCCTTCTTTGTCCCTCTCTGTGTTCCCTTGTATCAGAGTCCTTTCTTTGGATCATACAACAGGAGCACTGTAAGTTCACTAAGAATGCCCTACCATTGTGGAACAATGAACTTGCTGCCCTCTCATGCAGCTCGTTCACAGGGCCTCCTCTGTGTGTGCCAGGCCCGCGTGGTCCCCCTGGCGGAGCTGCGTTAGGGGGCCCTGGCAGGTGGCCAGATCACACAAAGACTCAGTGACAGCAGAGCTGAGTTTGAGGGATGACAAGCAGGCTGGTAGGCAGGCAGAGTGGGTGAGTTGGCACCGCCAGGCAAGAGGATGGCCATCCGGCAGTGAGAGAGAGAGAAAAGAGAGAGAGGGGGAGAGAGAGAGAGAGAGAAATATCAACAGGCCGTGGGCAACGGCTGCCACGGCAACAAATCCATCAGTGTCTGTAAAGAGATTCCCGCCCCATTCCGACGAAGTGACGACATTATTCCTCACACGTTTTTCTTTGTTTTCCGGGGCAAAACGCGATCAGCACTAGGATACGACAATAGACAAACAGAGGCTATTTTCTGAAGCATCTCAGAGCCTTTTCAGGTTAACCCAAAACGACATGGCTTAAAATAAACACGTTAGCCACACTCGTGTCTTGATTAGCCAGGAAAGCTGTTTTTCTGTCTCCCCTGATCAATGTAAACTGTCAGGGGATATCTGTTTGACTTCACTTCCTACAGAAACACCTGGATGACCTTACCGCATACAATGACATCTCTATGACCTCATCATCAGCTGCATGACATCACTGCCCTTTGCTTGACATCACATCTCATATATGACAACACTTACTGTTGGGTGACCTCAGTCCTTGATATATAGAAGTTCCTTATTAGTTTTTTATTCCCTGTAGTCGACAGATGGGTGGTTAGAGGCCTCTCTCTTATGTGTGTGTGTGTGTCTGTGTGTGTGTGTGTGTGTGATATTCATGGCCAGAGCAAGGCATTAAAGCAGAACTGTGTCTCCACAGCAGTTTTAATGCTTAATGAAGCAGCTAATGCTTTAATGAACTGTGTTTATGCCTTGTGTTTGTGTGTAGGAACCTACTGTTGGTGTGTGAGTGTTATTATTCCTCACGCACATGCTCGCACACACTCACACACACTCACGCACACACACACACATAGGCTCACACACTCACATACGCACACACACACACACCAACACAATGACACATACTCTATGGGACACTCCTAAACACAGTGTAAGTGTGCAAATAACATGCACAATGTAAGTTAATATGCACAGGCATACACCTAAATTAATTGCGTAAACTAATTACAATTACACAAATCAATCAAATTATTCATTACTTTTCCGACGCACACTTGCTCTCCCTGTTTACTGTACACACAGACACTGACATAGACATCAGTGGTAGTGTGGGATGTAAACACAGGGTAAACTCTACACTATATAGTGCATCACCCTACACTATATGCCTTACCCTCCACTGTCCTTTAGTCAAGGACAGAGAGAGAGAGAGTTGGACAGAAAGAGAGATGGAGCGAGAGAGAGAGTGGGACAGAGAGAGAGAGAGGGCGAGAGAGTAGGAGACAGTGGGACAGAGAGAGGGAGGGAGAGAGAGAGATGGAGTGAGAAAGAGGGAGAGAGTGGGACAGAGAGATAGGGAGGGAGAGAGAGAGAGAGAGAGTCAGACAGAGAGAGAGAGAGAGGGATGGAGGGAGGAAGGGAGGGAGGTGGTTGAATGCGGTTGATTTGTCTGAGCTGTGCTGGTTGCTGTTGTCAGTGAAGCCCCAGACGGAGGCTTGCTCAGGGCCTCGAGGTCACAGAGCCAGGATTCACGGTTTCACAAAGATATTTTAGACTGGTCTGTAATGTTAGGCTACATCCACATTAAACCAGGTAAATCAGAAAATGCAGATTTTATGTAAAAACGCTCTCCGTCAACACTATCGTTTTCATACCATTTTCCAAATGTTCTGCGTCCACACCAAAACGCTGAAACGTTTTACAGAGCAGCATTGACTGCATGTCATCGATGTGCGGCATCGTTTCTGAAACTCTCCGTTTTTCCAACTCGCATTTTCAAATTTATGCATCTCAGGGAGCATTTTTGAAAAGTATCGTTTTCGGTAGTAGAAAACGGCGCTTTAGTGTGGACAGAAGAGTTTACATGGCTTAGTGTGGACGTAGCCTTAGTGTGAGGTCACAGAACCAGGTCTAAGGAATACTGCTTACACGCACACACAGACACACACACACTCGTACACACACACAGACACACACACACTCGTACACACACACAGACACACACACACTCGTACACACACACAGATGTGCAAGCTTCTCACATGTATGTCAGAGGTTTGTACATCAGGACATTAGGGCTCTGAAGAAATTAAACAAATCACTCTCTCTCTCTCTCTCTCTCTCTCCCTCTCTCTCTCTCTTTCTCTCTCTGTGTGTCTCTCTCTCTCTCACTCTCATTCTCTCTCTCTCTGTCTCTGTCCCTCTCTCTCTGTCTCTGTCTGTCTCTCTCTCTCTCTCTCTCTTTCTCTCTCTCTCTCTCTCTTAATGAGATCCAGCACCTGGGAAAACCGCAGCTCCACTCAGTTGATCCCTGAAGACCTGG
The DNA here is from genome assembly GCF_902362185.1 of Chanos chanos. NCBI lineage: Eukaryota > Metazoa > Chordata > Actinopteri > Gonorynchiformes > Chanidae > Chanos > Chanos chanos. The sequence continues at coordinate 13,698,792 of NC_044502.1, forward strand.
CGGAATAACAAAATCTTGCTTTGATGGATACACTCCCTGTGAGGAGGGGAAACTCAGGGCACCGGCTCTCACTGGGACACACACACACACACGCACACACACACACTCCTCCCTTTAGACCGGAAATCAGAGACTGAGAGAGCACACAAGAGCAGAATCACACACGCACACAGGCAATTATCACTGACAGCACAGAGAATGAGAGAGAGAGGGGGGAGAGAGAGAGTGGGAGAGAGAAGGAGAGAGGGGGGGGGGGGAGAGAAAGAGGCTAGAGGGAGGGGGGGTAAAAGGGAAACCAAAGGGGCAGAGCAAAACTGGAAACAATAGTGGATTAAAACTAGAGGAGATAAAAGACGAAAGGGAAGAATAAAGAGTGAAAGGGAGATAAACAGAGAGAGAGAGAGAGAGAAAGAGAGAGAGAAAGAATTGTGCATGTCTGTAATTCAAATGATACTCACAGATTATGCAGATCTTTATGCTATATTGTAATGATTTTAGGACTTTGTGTGCAATGCAAACATACTAATATTTATCAAGCCAATAAGGCACACACTGAGACTGCCATAGAGAGGGAGATAAAAGTGTGATGAAAGAGAGGGGAGTGACACTCACACACACACACACACACACGCTGTCACGTCAACAACCATTCAAAACCACTCAACCTACAATCCAACCACAGACACGTACACTTTCATGTCAACAAACACACCCATGACCACAATACCTAGAGTTCAACCACAGAGAGAGAGAGAGAGAAAGAGAGAGAGAGAGAGAGAGAGAGAGGAGAGAGAGAGAGAGAGAGAGAGAGAGGAGAGAGAGAGAGAGAGAGAGAGAGAGAGAGAGAAAGTTAGAGAAAAAGAGGAGAGTGTAAGCAGATAACACAGAGATGACAGATCAAACCCAGAGAGATCCAGAACAGAGAATCAATGACACACACAGAGAAAGAAAGAAAGAAATAAAGAAAGAAAGAAAGAAAGAAAGAAAGAAAGAAAGAAAGAAAGAAAGACAGAAAGAAAGGTCCGATGCTGACAGGAGCATGTGAGTTGTGGAGTACAGAGATGGGTGTATGCAGATATTACCAGCTCTCTCTCTCTCTCTCTCTCTCTCTGCCTGTCTGCCACACACACACACACACACACACACACACACACACACACAGACACACACACATTCTTAATTCACACATACAGTTGTTTTCTCTCTAGATCTATGCTTGGACTTTGTTGTTTTTTGGATGAATACAGAGAATACAGAGATTCTGTTTTTGTTAAAGAATATGTAAGTATAGTTCCTCTCTGCTGGTGTGTGTGTGTCTGTGTGTGCATGTGTGAGAGACACCACACAGCTTTATCCTTTACAGTTACTCGTTCCCTTGGAGTTGACAGAGGGTGACAGATAGATTATCTCTATATTTTTCCTTTGGTGGAGGTAGATACTCGAACTTACTCTCAAACTGTAGAGATGCACTATCTCTTTCTTCACACCCTAGACCTTGTCTAACTGAACTAATTCATTCCTCAAGTAACCAAACACTCACTCTCTGGCCTATTGATCAGGCCCACCATCCTGTTTGTGAAAGTGGCTCGTTCCTACATGCAGTGAATCACATGACCTAGGCTTGCTATATAAGGCAGGTAGAACAGGCGTCATGGGCTTCACCTTCACGCCAGCAGGAGGTGAGAGAGGCAGGCTTGAGTGACCTGAGTGACCCTGAGTGTGACACGACTGTTTGTACCAGGTGTGCTGGGTCCAGTGTCTCTCAAACGGTTGCTCTCTTGAGCTTTTTTCATGCAGGGCAGTGTCTAGGATTTTAACAAGGACATCACGACAAACAAAACAAAAGAAAACAAAACAAAAAAAAAATCTCCAAGCAGGAGCAGTCCTTTGGCTTTGTTGACGCAAAGGCAAGGACGATAACGAGAATTGCTTCTGCTAACAAAACCACAAACGCAAAATACCGCCGCGGAGCAACGGCGGTTTACAGAAGGCATCGATCGCCCGTCCTTTTCACGCGCGGGTTACAGCAGCAGACCACCTCGCTGGGCTCCGCTCTCATCGGCTGAAGAAAAAAAAAACCCGAAGCGGCACCAGTGGACAAATGAAATCACCCGTGCTGGTCGACCGCCAGGCGGAAAAACCCGGTCCGGACAATTCCTGGTTCCTGTCGCGCCATGCCAACAGCGTGAGTCAGGATCTGGTGTAAGCAGCAGGAGTCCACGGTCCCATCCTGACTGGCGTGAATGGTCCGCGCTGATGGGGAATGTTTTCCTGGCACAAAGCGGGCCCCTTGATACCGATTTAATGAGGGTTTTAAACGCCACACAGGAACCATGAACCATGTGCATCCTTTCATGGCAACGCCTTACTTTTCAGAGAACAAAAGAAAGACCAATGCACATTGCAGAAAACTGTGACACACTCAACATTCCAACCCAGATACATTTTTACAGGAGCCAAACCTTCAGCAGTGACCTGCATTCTTCTTCAGGGCTGGCTGAACATACGACCTTCTTCTAAACGGTTTACTTTTCGTCGTGTATGCTTTCAGCAGTTTAACGTGCTTTATCATAAAGTATGTATGGATCCAGAGAGGTTCCAGGAACATGGTTTCAGAGGGGTTCCAGGAACGAGTGTGAGTTCCCTTAAGCGGCTTGCCTGCTCCTCAGATCGCAAACCAAATAGAAAATCTGAGGTATGAGATTAAAAAAAAAAGGTTTGGTTTGGTTTTGTTTTGTTTTTTGGAGGGAAGGAACTGTTGTCCAAATCCACAGCAATGGCACCTTTAATCAGAATGGGTCTTCTTCATCCCTGTGAAATGTTTAAGACTCTGGTTGAATGCAGGAGGAGAAGCTGGCTCCAGCCCCGTGCCTGATGGGAATTACCTAATAAACTGGGTACTTCAGTGTAGACTGAGATAAAACTTCAATCGTTTTTCACCTCAAGACTCTTGTTTCGCCACAGTACTGTTCCTCTTCTATAGTGAAAGGGCTGTGACACACACACACACACACACACACACACACACACACACACACACACGTGCGTGCACACACACACACACACACACACACACACACACACAGAAACATGCTGGGGGGGGGTATAGGTAATTTACTGTGTATTACTGTAGCATCCACATAAATTAGAATATTGTTTTTGATTGTAATTACCATTTGCATGTGAATGTTAAGACCACTGGGCTTTACGATTGTGTTGTTTGTCTTTTTGTTTTTAACACACATGTGGATGTTTTTCATGTGAAAAGGACATGGGAGACAGAAGTGAGAGAGCCATCTGCTGTGTGTGTGTGTGTGCGCATGTGTGTGTGTGTGTGTGTGGCCTCTCTGGCCTCCCAAACATTGCTTACACACATTCTTCTGTTCCAAGACCAATCCTTTCCCACTCTAATGAAGACCTGAGAGAGAGAGAAAGAGAGAGAGAAAGAGCGAGAGAGAGAGAGAGAGAGAGAAAGAGAGAGAGAGAGAGAGAGAGAGAGAGAGAAAGAGAGAGAGAGAGAGAGAGAGAGAGAGAGAGAGAGAGAGAGAGAGAGACAGAGAGAGAGACAGAGAGAGAGAGAGAGAGAGAGAGACAGAGAGAGAGAGACAGAGAGAGAGACAGAGAGAGAGAGACAGAGAGAGAGAGACAGAGAGAGAGAGAGAGAGAGAGAGAGAGAGAATTTCTCCGTGGAAGTGGTCACTGTAGGTTAGGGCAAACATTGATTGCCGAAAAGAAAGCCTGATGTTTACACACACACACACACACACACACACACATACAAACAAACAGACAGACAAAAATACACACACACGTTTTGAGGCAATATTAAGAGAACTCCCCTAAGTCTCCATGCTGACTGTAGTGAGGAGGTCAGGCAAGTTCACATGCTCTCAAAACAAAACCGAAATGGTAGAGGCAGTGAGAGAGAGAGGAGAAAACAGAAAAATGTGAGAGGGAAGACCGTGAAGGCCAGAGAGGGAATGAAAAAAAGAGTTTAATGTGTTAACTGGGCATGTCCGGGCATGTGGGGGTGAGTATCAGACATGGCCAGTGTGGTGACTGCACCACCCTGTCCACCCACACCACCAGTACACATACTCCCAGAGAGAGAGAGAGAGATGTGAAAAAAGAACAGAGGAAAGATCAGAGAGAGTCTCTTAGAGGATGAACAGAGCTTACGTCACACACACACACACACACAGGTTTCCCTTCAAAGTTACCATAGCATCAGTGCAGGGTGTACCACTGCAACCAGAATGTTCTGATGCTAGCAGGTAAGTTAGAGTGTTGAGAAAAAAAGACGCACTGGTCGACAGCGACCAGGCAAACCTCATCTTACCCATGGACAGTGATGAACCTCACATTGTTTTGGAGAGCCTCTTCATGCCGTTTCAGAGAAACCAGACAGCGGTATCCTCCACTAAGGGGGGAAAACATTTTTAAAAAGTTTGTGACTAATTGGACGTTCCAAACGAACGAAGAGCAGAGGACTTTTTATTTTTTTGAAAGGATGACACTTTTCTGGGGGAGGAATCTCAAGGTAAAAGAATAAAAAAAAAAAAATCCATTCATCTTTCAGTCGGTGTGTCATGGCTTCCAAAACGGTTTTGTTTTCGATCAAACTAAAACAGCTCAGACATTATGAGGGCTGTAAATTATGAATGTGATGGAGCAGCGGGAGCACCTTCCTCTTCCTGTTTTTTTTTTTTTGCAACTTTTTTCTCTTTTTTTCTCTGAAAGGAAAGGAGCGTTATTTATCATGAGGAACAGGATGAGTATAAGTGTGGTGCGTGCGTGTGTGTGTGTGTGTGTGCGCGCGCGTGCGCATGCGACCTGACAGAGCCCAAATTGTTTAGGCTGTTGATGGATGAGAAGTTTGGCCAGAGTTAGAAAGAGAGAGTGACTATACTGCAACAATAATCATCTGAGTTAGACAGCTCCTCCTCTACACTTATACCTCTGTTATTACAGAGAGAGAGAGAGAGAGAGAGAGAGAGAGAAAAATGACTGGCCTAGAATGCTGCACGGGAGATGTAGGAGAGGAGGGAGGGACAGAGGGAGGGAAGGAAGGAGGGGAAAGCGGAGGGAGAGAGGAGGCAGAGATGTGTGGATCAATCTGGCCCTTTGATCAGAGGGTGGGACACCATGTCCATGTGTAAGTCTGCTGTCAGAACATAAGGGCATGTGCCACACACACACACACACGCCAGCACGCACACATACACACACGCCAGCACGCACACACACACAGACACACACACACACACACACACGCCTGCACGCACACATACACATACGCATGCACACACAGACACACAGACACCTATTCACGGACATACGCGCACCCGCACACACACACACATGCATGGATGCTCACGCGCACAGACACACACATGCATACACACACACACACACACACACACACACACACACACACACACACACACACACACACGCTTTCCTGAGCTTTCTTGTTCTCTTCATGAGGTCCAGACAGGCTATCTCTCTCTCTCTCTCTCTTTCTCTCTCTCTTTATCTGTCTTATTCTGATTCAGCAAAAGCTGAAAGAAAGATGGAGGGTGGGGAGTGGGAGGGAGAGAGAGACAGAGACAGAGAGAGAGAGGGAGAGAGAGGAAGAGAGGGAGAGAGGAGGAGGAGGAGGAGGGAGAGAGAGAGAGAGAGAGAGAGAGAGAGAGAGCGAGAGAGAGAAAGAGAAATGAGTCTAGTTATCTATCTCTGTATGCTTACACTGCTGTCACTGCGCTGACAGACGAAGACTCTCAGCCTATGCCACACACACACACACACACACACACACACACACACACACACAAAATAAAACATTGTTCTCCCACCATTTATCAACCACAGCTTTGTGAGACTAAGAGTGGTTGGGTGGGGTTTTTTCCTTTCCTTTTTTTCTTTTCTTTTCTTTCCTCTTTTTTTTCTTTTTTCTTTTTTTGAAACCACACTGTTTAACAAACACATGGAGACTCAGACATTTGCAAACACCCACACCATACCATCCATCAATCCTTTAACACGTCCAACCTTCTGAACGCAACCCCCCCCCCGTTCACCGTCCATTCATCTCCATGGCAACCAGTGAGCGTGCCCAGGCAGGCCTGCCGCCGAGGTCCTGTCACGTCATAGCGGCTAACTCGCAGCGCTAAGGTAATATTGCATAGCAGACAGGGTCGGAGAGAGAGAGAAACTCATGAAATATTTCCGTCTCCCTTATTGATCCAGTAACCTTAAGAAAATGTTCCGAAGAAACGGCAAGGAGAAACGTGACTCACCGTTCTCCTGTTACGGATCTGTTTTAGGCGGGTATATCACTTCGTGTGGGATAATTGTTTTATGAGCGACGGTGCAGCGACGGTGCGCGCGTGTGTGTCTGGAGTGCAGTCTAGCTAACACTTATCGCAGATGCTCGTGCCACCCTGCACGGTGATGCAGATAAGCTATTGCGAGTGTGTGTATGCTTCCTGCCGTTGTGTGTGTGTAACTCCTTTCCATGTCAACCACAGTCTGCCTCACAGTGTCCAGATAAGAGTGTTTGTCCTTGATTAGAGGCAGGACAGAACACAGTGACCCCTCAGAACCACAGGTACGCATCTGCACACACTCCTATTTGCATTCTGATATTTACATTTGCTCAACTAGCACAGACATATCTTGTAATGTTGAGGTTGAGTTCATTTGCTTGGATTTCCAAATGTAGGCAGAACATTTGGATGTAACTGCCAGCAGCATGAGGGGTGATACTCCAGAGCAGTTAGTTCAGTTCAATTCAATTCAGTTCAGTTCATTTCAATACAGCACAGTTCTGTTATATTGTTCTCTCTCTCTCTCTCTCTCTCTCTCTCTCCCTTTCTCGGTAAATGTCTCTGTTGGTTTAACACATTTAACACTGGCTTGTCAAATGGTATTCGCACACGACACTCACACACACATACCACACACACATACCACACACACATGAAGACATCAAGACTGTATTGTATTATTGAGTAATCCAGAGAATGTGACGATCACACTCCAGAAAGCTCTAGAATGAGTCACCACCCTAAAAGACTAACATCTCAACCTTGTAAGAGTGTGTGGGAGGTAATATTAACAGGAGCACAAAGCCCCACCAACACACACACACATATACACACACATACACACACACACACATACACACACACACACACACACACACACACACACATGCACGCCTGCTGAATCACAGAAAGAGAGAGAGAGAGAGAGAGAGAGAGAACTAACATGTCTGCACTGTGTTTTGAGAGAGGAGGTGAAGGTGAAGGCCTGAGATTTCTGTCTGGGTGGCGTGATATTTGTTGAACTTGTGCCCTCAGTAATAGAGTTGACTTTTACTGTGAAACATTCCAGAGAATACATGAATCCCTCTGAATAAAACTGACCTGTAGTCTTTTGACCCCTGATAAAGTCTTTTATCAGGGTCTAAAATCTCAGTGAGGCACTGTAGTCCTGATGTGCAATCCAAGGCAGATATCTCTTATCACTCATCCATAGACTGATTAGGAAGGGATCTGGGGATGAGGGAACTGAGAATGAAAACTTTGTTTTGTTTTGTTTTCATTTTTACAATTTCATTTTACAGGTCATTTTTTTCTGTGTGTTCCTTTAAGGGATCAGGGCTCAGCTCTGTCTGAGAAAGTGACCCGACTCTAAGTGTGTGCATGTGTGCGCTTGTACATTCTGTGGTCTCTCTGTCTCACAGGCTACTGTGCTAGTGCGCTGTATCCTTAAATCACTCTCTCACACACATTAGATGACATTTGTGAGCCAATAAAAAGACAGCTTTATCAGCAGTCTGATTGGCCAGTGAAATGTGAGTGTGTGTGTGTGTGTGTGTGTGTGTGCGTGCGTGCGTGAGCAAGATCAGGCCAGCACGACTAGTGAAGCAAAGCAGACAGCCTCCCGTCCTACACGTTTCCCTCCCTGGCTCCGTCTCCGCCACCTGTCATCCCGTTGAACGTGCTGTGTCTATAAACTGAGCTCTAGACCCATCTAAAAATTGCCCTCTACTGTATCTGTTCTCACTGGACAGTCACGCTTTCTATCTGTAAACACACACGTACACAAAGTCAGCCACAACAAGCACAAATATACACAAATACTTTGCTGAATTATACACTGGGATGTTGGTCTATGACAGTTCTATAGCTTTACATAACTGCAGTGTGTTGACTGATCATGAAATCAAGGTTATTCTATCTTATTGGGTAATTTGTCAAGTTGAACTGTTTGAATGGAGAAGGTCACTGCACTGAGTTGGATTCATTCCCCGTATTCCCCAAATCATTCCTAGACAGTCCCGGGCTTCTTCTGTGGACTATTCATCTACTGGGGTTACATGGCAGACCTGATGGGAAGCACTGAACAGGCCACGGTGTTTTGATACAGAGAGGGAAATTCAGCGGTTACTGAAATGTTGATTGACTTACATCAAGAGAAGATAGTGTGTATCTCACATCTCACTCAGCCCCCGTCACCATGTGTGTGTCGAATAAGGCGGATACTCAATGGTTGTCGAGGTCTCATAAACACACACACACACACACACACACACAGACACAGACCTATGCTTCTGACCTTTGAGACGAAACTATTTATGCTGTAAATAAATACCCCGCAGGTCTTTGTATATTTTTTTCTCTTCCAGGGAATCAGTAAAAGCATAACACAGTATAATGTATTTCTCACGAAATCATATTTCACCCGACTACACTCTCACCCTCTTACCCACCCACCCAGCTGACAGATGTCTCTCACACAACAGAGAAAAAAAAAACACAGAAATAACACATCTATAAAACTCACACACACACACACACACACACACACTTCTTCTGAACACATAGAGAACCCGTACACACCTGCACATACACACACAATGTCTCTTGAGGCTCAGTAACAATTTCCACACTACAATAACAACATATACGGAGCAGCCCTCTAATAACTCTCTCTCTCTTACACACACACACACACACACACACACAAACACACACATGCACAAACACACTCACACATTACCCAAACAGTAGCACTACACCCTCCCTCCTTACACACACACACACACACACACATATCACACTCCCCAAACACACAGCTAGCATCCCCTCTGTGAATGACCTGTGTGGTCGTTTTGGTCGTGTTTACAGGAGGTGCTATTCTTAGACCGTGGCCTCTCTCCTGTACTGTTTGAAATCTCATCCACGCTCCGTGCCTGCAAAACCAAACAAATCCACTCTCCCGCCCGCGCTGACCTTTCTCCCGTCAGCGTTCCACTTATAGCTTCACCGCTACAGTCCAGGAAAACAGAGGGAAGTCCAGATTGGCCCGGACTGAGGGGGTCCAGATCAGGTTTAGCCTGACAGAGATGAAGAAACACCATAAACATAAACAGCCCTCTTTACTGTGAGCATTTCTTTAAAAAAAGAAAAGAAAAGAAAAAAGAAACATTTTAATGTTAATCTGAAAACAGACCTTATAGATTCTGGACTCAGATTAGGATGACAGATGAGATAGGAGATAGCTATAAGATTAAATTTAAGATTAGATTAGAATATAAATTTAAGCCCTGAGAACAGTTAATTCATCACTTCAGCTGCATTGTTCTTCACTATATGGCAGTCGGAATGTGCCGGAAAAGCGCTCAGATACGAGACATCACAGTGACTCAGACATTATTAGTCTTACCAGTAGATAAAAAAAGCAGGACAGGGCTGTGGTTAGTATGAAATCTATTTATCACTCGCATTAATGAAAAATTATTCGGTAATTCCTCTGACCTTACGTCCAAAATAAATTTCAGATATTTCATGGAAGCAAATTATTTACAGAGCCTTGAAAGAAACTTCATAACTCAGCCCTTGAGTATTTGTTTTTAGGCTGAACCAAAGCTCTGTGTTGTACTAGTTCTGTTAATATGACTATTACAACTACCACATTTCCTATCACATATCATAATAAAATTAAGGAGTAGAAAAAGAGGAGGAAAAACAGAGGTGTCATTCAGAGAAGAAGGTAAAGGTAATTATTAATTGGTTAATTAGTGTGAGCCCTGTTTTATGGCTTTCACTGCAACTAGGCTGTACCCGGATGCTCACTTATCAAGGTGGATGGGTTTTCCCCGGAGCGTTCTGACAGGAATGCTGATTCAGGGAAAACTGGGGGAGTGCAGGGGGTTGGAAGGTGGGGGAGGGTCTGTGTTTGTATTAATGACAACTCGTGTAAGCAGCACACCACAGGAGAGAGCGTTTGTAACCCGGACGATGAGCTACCAAGCTTGAGTCTCAAGTTGTTCCCCTTTTTTCGCGAGTTTGGTCATTTTGTAATTTGTGCCTGTGTACGTGCCCATGTGTGGATACTCACAGAGTACTGAGGCCCAAGAGGCAGATTGTGTGCAATGACAGCTGTTAACACACACCGGAAGCTCGCTGCCACAATGCCCATCGCAAACTTAAACTGTCTTTACCCAGGTTTGAACAGTACATCAAATGTGAGACTGGAAATAGTTAAATACTTTACAAATGCTGTGGAGATATCTAAAATTACTGTACGGTTAGAGCCAAACCACCACTGCCAAATTTGAACCATCAGTGGTCAGCTCATTCTGATCTACCATACAGTGCTCAAGAGGAGAAAAGCTTTTGTTGAAACGATGATGGTCTGGTCCGCTGATAGTGAGTACAGACTGGGACATTTTCCACAAACCTGATTTTAGCAACACCACAGAAGATATCGCAGCATATGATAATGTCTGTGTGGATGTTATGATTCCCCAAAAGAAAATAGAACTTTACCCCAACAAAATGGCCTGTGTTACTATTGATGTCAAGGATTTCTCAAAGGCAAGGCTGGCTTTCATAAATTAAGACCAAGAGGTAACTGAGACCAGCACAGAGGGAACAGAACCAGAAACTCAATGTAGCCAAAAGACAAAACAAGGAATCTATTGAAGAGGGACTTTTATACAAGTAAATAACATGAAGAAACTACGGTACACCATGAGATTCATTACAAACATCAGCCCCATCAGGAAAACACTGTAGACAACAGAGAAAGGAACCATGGCAGATCCTTTGAGTCATATTTACGCAAGGTTTCATGCACATGATGTCTTTCATAATGGCACAGTGTCATTAACACTGATGATGTACCAAAGATAGACACTGGTCATGGAGAAGTCGCAAGACTTTTGAAAAGAACAAACACCTGTGAGGCAACTGGCAGTGATGGTGGTTCCGTTTCTCTTTTGAAAACATGGGCACAGGAACTTGGTCCATGTTTTTCAACGGTCTGTCGATCCACAAACAGTTCCATCTTCAACCCTCTTCCAAAATAAAACCCGCCCCCTCCCCTAGTCAGTAACGATTATTGACCTGTAACCTCGACCTCTGTGGTGATTTAAGTGCCTGGAAAAAACAATGACGTCAAAGATGTACAGTCACGGAAAGTCAGATCCTTATCATTTTATCAGTGCTTATAAAGACAACCATGGCAGTGATGGTGTAATCCTAACCACTGTGCTTTCTAATTTACGACATCCTCAAAAGCCCAGAGGCTTACACCACACTGTGATCCGTAGAGTCCAGCCCTGCTTTTGACACTGTGTCCGCCTCCACGCGTCAGCCTTACTAAACTCAGACACAGACGCTGGCGGATTGGATCGCTCGTTTTTGATCGATGGGACCCGGCAGGTCCGTTTGAACTTGATGTTATCAGAGAATAAGGTGGTGAATACAGGTGTCCCTCAGGAATGTGCGAGCTCTCCCGTTCTGTTTAGATTATATACAAATGATTGTACAAACCATCAGCCTGATATTTCTGTTGTTAAATTCTCCAGTGATATAGCTTTTTTAGGACTTATGAATACGGAAACTGACATTTTGGCATATGGTTTGGAGGTTAAGATATTGGTACATTGGAGTGACGACCATCATCTCATAGTAAGAAAAGAAGAAAAATTATTTCAATCTCCATTATTAGTCCATAACACCTGTATGACTCAGGTTTGTCCTTACAAGAATGTGAGTATACATACAGACTGTTATTAATCTTGGAACATCCATGTGAATTTTGTATTTGCCAGGATCCAACAGAAACTCTGTTTCATTCACAGACTCATGGTGTTTGGCGTAGGACAGAGTCATGGTGTTTGGGGTTGGACAGGGTCATGGTGTTTGGAGTTGGACAGACTCGTGGTGTTTGGGGTTGGACAAAGTCATGGTGTTTGGGGTTGGACAGACTCATGGTGTAGGTGTAGGACAGAGTCATGGTGTTTGGCGTAGGACAGAGTCATGGTGTTTGGCGTAGGACAGACTCATGGTGTTTGGGGTTGGACAGACTCATGGTGTTTGGGGTTGGACAGAGTCATGGTGTTTGGTGTAGGACAGGGTCATGGTGTTTAGGGTTGGACAGACTCATGGTGTTTGGGGTTGGACTGAGTCATGGTATTTGGGGTTGGACAGAGTCATGGTGTTTGGCGTAGGACAGGGTCATGGTGTTTAGGGTTGGACAGAGTCATGGTATTTGGGGTTGGACAGAGTCATGGTGTTTGGCGTAGGACAGAGTCATGGTGTTTGGCGTAGGACAGACTCATGGTGTTTGGGGTTGGACAGACTCATGGTGTTTGGGGTTGGACAGAGTCATGGTGTTTGGTGTAGGACAGGGTCATGGTGTTTAGGGTTGGACAGACTCATGGTGTTTGGGGTTGGACTGAGTCATGGTATTTGGGGTTGGACAGAGTCATGGTGTTTGGCGTAGGACAGGGTCATGGTGTTTAGGGTTGGACAGAGTCATGGTATTTGGGGTTGGACAGAGTCATGGTGTTTGGCGTAGGACAGACTCATGGTGTTTGGGGTTGGACAGGCTCATGGTGTTTGGGGTTGGACAGAGGGTAATGATGAATTTCATCATGCTATAATAGAGAGAATCATAAACTACAAAAGCTCAGTTTTGTTTGGAAACTTACAAGTTAAGTCTTTAAAATCTCAAATAAGCAGACTGGTTCAAACAGCACTGAGCATGATGGGTATGGGGGACTGTCCCTCCCTTTTGACTAAACTGTCATCTGTACATCGAAAATTAGAATATATATATATCCATACACAGTCACTACATACAGTTAGTGCGCTGTTCTGTCTCTCTGACTTTCAGTTGGGTTGGGCTGTTTATAGTGAAGGAGAGTCCTCTATGATGACTCAGAGGTCCACACACACACACACACACACACACAAGTACAGTCACACAGGCACGCTCCCCTGCTCAGATTTCCATCAGCAAAGTCACGGCAAATCCCCGGACTCTTCACACGGCTGCAATAACAGCTCTTCCCATCAGGACGGACAGAGAGGGGGAGGGAGGAAGGGAGAAGTAGGGGGAGAGAGAGAGAGAGAGAGAGGGAGGGAGAGAGAGAGAGAGAGAGAGAGGTATGACCTACAGCGTAGGGTAAGTGAAGCTTAGCGTTCCCATGACGTGATGACTCCCAGGTCTCTGGCCTAATCCAGCCGTAATTGAATTATGACGTATGAATAATTTCTCCCTGAGCGTTCCAGGCTTCATGCTCGATTACGACAGCCGGGAGAAGGTGGGAGATGCTACTGCGCAACAAGATCACTCACGCTAAGAGAGAGTCACTGTGTGTGTGTGTGTCTGTTTGTTTAAATACACACATATTACCACATTCAGGA